>NC_039268.1:9651862-9951862 GCF_003368295.1 Carassius auratus | reverse complement strand
AATAATAATAATAATAATAATAATAATAATAATAACTATTATTATTATTATTATTATTATTATAAATAATGTATCTTATTACTATTATATATATATATATATATATATATATATATATATATATATATATATATATATATATGTATATATATATATATATGTATATATATATATATATATATATATATATATATATATATATATATATATATATATATATATGATCTAAAAACTGTATTTGTCCCTCTAACTATAGCACTCTCTGTTCTAATTTCTAATTCTATTCTTAAAAAAAAAAAAAAAAAAAAAAAAACCCTTGTCCCTTTTAGATTTGCACTCTATTAATTTGTTGCTTGTTTTCTTAAAAAAAAAAAAAAAAAAAAAAAAAAAAAAAAAAAACTATCTTTCTAATCGTTTTGTTTTCTTTCTGTTTTATTTTAATTTATTATACAATTAACAAAAGCAAAAAAGACCTCTAATGGGTGGTGGTGTAATGGTGTGGGTTATATTTTCTTGGCACAATTTTGGCCCCATTGAGCATCATTTAAATGTCACGGCCTAACTGAGTATAGTTGCTGACCATATCCATCCCCTTATGACTACAGTGTACCCATCTTCTGATGGCCTCTGCCAACAGGATAATGCACCATGTCAAAAAGCTCAAATCATCTCTGACTGGTTTCTTGAATATGACAATGAGTTCACTTTATTCAAATAGCCTCCACAGTCACCAGATCTCAATCCAATAGAGCAGCTTTAGAATATATATATAGAGAATATATATATATATATATATATATATATATATATATATATATATATATATATATATATATATATATATATATATATATATATATATATTGCATATAAAAAACAGTTGTTTTAAATTCTAATAATATTTCACAAAATTTATTTTACAGTATTTTTATTCAAAGCATAATAGCATAAGATACTTCTTTCAGAAACAAACATAATAATAATAATAATAATAATAATAATAATAATAATAATAATAATAATATGACCAATGGAAAACTTATTGTATTACAATGTTTAAAGCAACTATTTATAAATAAAGCAGTTCATATGCCATAAATATCAGTGGTTATTTAGGGACAAAAGGTAATAATGACACTCTTCATAAGAGACAATCTTCATAAACAACAGCAGAGCACAAGTAAAATAATGTCAGTGTATTGTCAGTAAATCTCATGGGTTTAGAATAATACACAGACTTTCTTTTTTCGTCTGCAAATCATCTGAGACCATGTTGCAATGCATTGTAACCATGCAAAACAAAACATCAAAGTAATACATTCTTGTGCTATGTTCAGAATGGGTGACTAAAAGCCTTTATTAGATTTCTACTAGAAATCTAATAAAATAATGCTCCCTTTAAGATGCCATGCAAGTGGAAGCTTCCATTTGAAGATTCCACTCCCCCAAACTTCACTTAGCAGAGGGGTCTGGAAACTTACAGTTTATGGTACATCAGAAGACGCTTCAATGGGAATAGTTGGGGCCTTAAGGGACAATGTGTAGTGTAGAGGCTGCTGGCTGAGAGGAAAGCGTGGGTGGAGGGGATGCTGGAACAGAAGCAGCATCACTGGGCCTCTTAACCTCCCAGAGGCCCAGAGGGTTTGAGCTTATTAAGAGCCTCCTTCAGACAGTTTCATAGGGAGGGGCAGACAAAAACACGTGTCCTTATTTGACCACTAAGCTTGCTGGGCTTCTTAAAAAGTTTATACACCTTTGAGGGTTTGACACATTTCCGAGTTTGAATATTGCTATTATATCTGCAGATTAATCCAAAAAATTTTTATTTTATTTTCTTTTTTTTTTCTTTTTTTTTTTTTTTTTTTTGCATTTGGACTTGGGTTCATGACTAAACGGTGCAGATTTTATGAATACAAACAGTTTGTTTAATGATTTATTGCATTAGAATTTATATTATCATTTTATAGTGTAAGAAGCTTGCCAATTTATTTGTGGCAGTGGCTATTTAGTGTAAATAGTCTAAATAACAATAGAGGCTATTTACACTAAGTACAAATAGCATGTTTTCTTAGTGATATATGCTATTTAGACTATGCGTGAAAAGAAGCTCAGATAGTTCAAATAGCTATAGATTCTATTTACACTGTTAAAATTTTACTACTGCAAATAGTGGCAATTATCTGTATTTTAGTACATTGTTAAACAGTATGCAATATTAATTTAGTGACTGTAAACACCACCCTATGGGGACAATAAAGTCCTCCCTATACCCATCCCAACCTTATCCAAAACTTTTTTTTAACATTTTGATTATATTATTCATTTTTCAAATCACTGATGTGATTTGAAATTTGAAAAGGGAGAAAAATGGTCGCTAAAAGGCAGATTCAAAGCCAGGTCCATTGCGTCATAATGGTGGCTGTCATTTAAAGTATTAACTAGCCAAATCACACGTTGGTGGACGGGGTTTGTGTAAATAGCTATATATATATATATATATATATATATATATATATATATATATATATATATATATATATACAGTACAGACCAAAAGTTTGGACACACCTTCTCATTCAAAGAGTTTTCTTTATTTTCATGACTATGAAAATTGTAGATTCACACTGAAGGCATCAAAACTATGAATTAACACATGTGGAATTATATATGGAATTATATACATAACAAAAAAGTGTGAAACAACTGAAAATATGTCATATTCTAGGTTCTTCAAAGTAGCCACCTTTTGCTTTGATTACTGCTTTGCACACTCTTGGCATTCTCTTGATGAGCTTCAAGAGGTAGTCACCTGAAATTGTCTTCCAGGAGTTCCTGGAGAAATGCTTAGCACTTGTTGGCCCTTTTGCCTTCTGTTTGCGCTCCAGCTCACCCCTAAACCATCTCGATTGGGTTCAGGTCCGGTGACTGGAGGCCAGGTCATCTGGCGCAGCTCCCCATCACTCTCCTTCTTGGTCAAATAGCCCTTGATGCCTTCAGTGTGACTCGACACTTTTTATAGTCATGAAAATAAAGAAAACTCTTTGAATGAGAAGGTGTGTCCAAACTTTTGGTCTGTATATATATGTACTGCATTTAGCAAGTCTTTCACAGCCATTCTGATATATATATATAGCCAATTGCTACCGTTACATTTTTGGTTACCTACATTCTTCAAAATATCTTCTTTTGTGGAAACTCATGTTTGGAATACTATTAGGGTGAGTAAATGATGAGAATGTAATTTTATTTTAGGTGAACTAGCCCTCTAAGTTTCCTTCTCTCATTTAAAGAGTAGATTCAAAGGCAATCTGGTCAAAGGCATATTTATGACATAAATCTCAAGCGCAATGAAATACCAACAGTATTTCAGAACGGGGGGCCATTTTCAGCACCTTACCAATGATGGCAACCATTTGCAACTGTAAGCTTAACTGCGTTTTTTGCGGTCGATCCACCTGTACTGCACTCAGCAAGTCTTTCACAGCCATTCTGAAGTCATCACTCAGATAATAAATCCATGCTTCCCACATCAAATGACCCTACAGCACAATGATTTTTTTTTTCTTTTTCATCAATCATAGCAAACTGCTTTTCATTCCTGTTACATGCAAATCTGTTTTTATTTATCAGGCTAATTTGCATGCCAAATCTGTGATTATACATCATCAGCAGTTATGAAAGGACAATAATTAGCAAATGCTAAGAAGTGGGTAATTACCACGGCAGTCACAGGATTGTTCTAAATTAACTCTTGTCTGCAGAGGTTCATATGCTGAATTAAGCATTTTATAAAATTCTTGTGGGATGACAAGATTGCTTACCTTGACAAATAGATGTTTGGGAATTGTGCACTGTGTTCTCTCTCAGCGTGCAATTATGGCAAATTCACAAAAATGACTATAATACAAAGCGGTAGAAACGTGAATTACCCTTCACTGCGCCTGTTGCGACAAAAACAAAATGTGGGAATCTGGATCAAAATGTGGTTAGATTTTGTTTTGTATAATTCTGCCTTTGTATTGGATTGTGGCTGAAAGCTGTACAACAATACTATATTTGTTTTTATAATATATTCCAATTACTGCTTCATGTTTTGTCTATAAAGCGAGAGAGAGAGAGAGATAGGAACAGAAAGAAGCAGAAGTTACTCTTTTATTGAATTAGGTCGTATCATCAAATAGCAGGACCAACAGAAATAGAAAGCAAACATGTACAATTAAAGCACTGTGCCCAGAAACTCAATGGAAGACTAATTTAGCACCCTGTGCTACGTGAATGTATCCACATGGCACTCATGTTTGGTCCCCTCCGATAAGTCCTTATTCCAAAAGCTTGTCTCGATACAACTGAATAGCAAAGGCATGTACAAATGTTGCATAAATAAGCCTAATCTTGAAGCCTGTGGGTAAACCAAATAGGTCACTTTTTGTTTTATTGTGTATTTGCTTATTTATGCATGATGCCTGTTGGTTTTCTCAACCTTTGGAGTCACAAACTATATTGGCAGGGGGAATTGTGCCCGCTTTTTGCAAAGTGATATGGGGACATTTGTGATATTTAGTAGGACCTTTTGGTCACAGTGATGCTCCAGTAAATTTCCATTCCTTGAAAACACTACTGTCCTTGAGGAAACGCAGAACTTGCTTGTCAATCTGTTGTGTTATGACCAAACTCCAGTGTCTTTAACAGAACAACCAGACTATCTGTCTCCTTACATAGAAAATTTAATAAAGATTTCATCCACTTTGTCTCTGCCTTGAGGGACAGAAAATGTAATTCCAGAAAAGCTATTCCGGATTATGATTCCGAAGTCATTACAAGGATATTTTCCAAATGGCAGTGAATAATAATGTGAAGGAATCCTGTATATGAAATGCTTCAGTCAATTATGAGAAATATCAACATGAAAGTGACCATCCCGCTCGATATACATGAACAGAAGGAAACATTCTGATTCAGTGGCATCTATTTTCTGCCTTTCTAGCATCCATTTGGGTTAAGTGTAAGTACAATACAATTGTACGTGCAGTACCGAGTATAATCAGCTTACACTGACCCTATTTTGAGGATTAAATTTCATTTCCCAGCTCAAGATGACTGTTTGTTGTGGAATTTTGCACAAAACTCAAAGCTTTCTGAGCATGTGGCAATGTTTCATCCAGAAACTTTAATGAGACCCGGCCATGGAACAGGGAAGAGTCTAACTTTAATAAAGTAATTAAATAAACTCAATGAAAAAAAAAAAAAAAAAACATCTTTTAAAGTTCAAAATCAAATATCATTCCAAAATGTCAGGTGATGTTTATCTCTAGTGAAAGAATGATCAAGAAACACATTACATTAATAATGCATCCCGACCTGTACAGAACACAATGCGGTCTTAGTTATTTTCTGTAGCTGGTATTTAATGTCCTGAATAGGCTGTGTTTGTGACATTTCACAAATGCTAAATGTATGGTGATTACTTGGATTTCTAATTCACACGTACTATTAATGTAATGACAAATAGAGGTGGTTATTGAGGACTTTATTGTACATTAAACTTCACATATGTCATAGTCACAAAGGCTTGAGCAACAGCAGCCCCTGGAGGCTAACTGCTTGAAAAAAGTCTCAAGCTCCCACTTCCGCTCCGTCTGTCTCCTTTGTCTTTCTCATTATACCCCATTCAACCACGAAAAAAAAGCAGAACGGATCAGTTGATGCGTAGTTAAGCACTGCTCTGACGATCTTTTAACAACGTAACGATAACTACTACATTTAACTCTAAGCTTCAAGACATGAGATGAGAAAAGGAGAGTACAATGAGACTAAGCTGTTGCCATGGAGTTTATCCCATCCCTCTTATATACTTGTACAATAGCTTCCCATTAACTTTCAGAAAAAGTTCCAACATGCATAATTGCTGGTCTCAGATAACACACATTCCACGCTAGGCTTAATTTGATTGAAAAGCCCACGTAGGATGAAACAGCATCATTTCTTCACAGTTCTAGTACAATGTAGGTGTGAAAGATTCGGATCTAATCAGTCTTTTGTTGTCAAGTAGCGGCTTGGAGTCAATTGCCGTCCCCCAGTGGTTCCTTCGCTCGCTGTGGAGCGCCTGTGAGGTTGTAGTGGTTAGTTGTTATTTAAAGTGACTACCCTACACAGTGACTTGTCTCTTCCACTCATCCGATATCTTTGCCGCGTTCATCTTTTCATTGTCCCCGTGGGGGGTAGGGGGAGATACTCCGTCCTCTGTCACTCTCACTTTTCCTCTACGTTTCCCACCATCCGTTACAGGAGATGCAACAATCTCCTGTTACTGTTGCACATACACACACACTCACACACTTGCAGTTTGCAACAAGTTGACAGGGTGTGAGCTCATTGAGATGCACATTGTGACAAGGGCAACCCAGTAACTCTCTAGAGTAAGCATGTCTCCAAAGACACCTCAAACAGCTAAGGGTCCTGGCACAGTCTCTCTATGCAGCAGCCGAGGAGAGCAGATGAAAATATTGACTGTCATATTTTTCGAAGACTTAGTCATTTAACTTTTTTACAGATTTTCTCACTGACTCAATGTTAAAGACCCAGGGGATATAGATGGAGGAGGTAGATGTGATTTGAAAGGACTCATTAGACCAATGAGAAAGACAGGGTTTGATGTTTTTTCTTTTTTTTTTTTCTTTGATGACAAAGTCCTCCTGAAGTCCAACAGAAGCCTCTGGACACCTCTAGAAATCTCTCTACCTAACTATACATCTCGAGCAAAAACATGTCAGCCATCAAATTGGTTGGCAGTAATGTGAACTCTAGGGTGGTTTTTATTGCCCATGATTTTCACATTTCCCGTTAGATTCTCTGATCTCACAATCGCTAGCTGTCCATCTGAGCACCAGGGTGAGTGACAATCCGTGCTCATTTTGGGATTCAGACTGCCCGTTGGAGCATGAAATGAGCTCATTTCGGTCAGAGAGTAACCAAATGACGAGAGCTGAAATAATGTCACACCCCATCGTTATCATTTATTCTTTCTGCAAAAAGGAAAATGCGTCCTTCTTCCAGTGCAGTGACTGTCAGCTGAGGAACTGTGCCTATCTCTTCCTGCTAAACAATCTGACGTGTTATTCCTGCTGTGATCAGAAGAATGGAAGGGATAAAGAGAGAAGGAAAAGACAGAAGGCTTCTATATTGGAAGTAGATTGTGGAAACGACGTTCAGGCTCACCATCAGCAATGTACTTTAAAAAATAGATTGCTTCCTTCATATTTAAAGATTAGAGAGTTTTTCCTACATGCTCTCCAGCTTTGAGCCAATTTGAAAATCTCTGCATTCAGGGCTGGATTTTGGATTCAGCCAGGGGGGCCAGTGGCCTGGGACCTCAAGCTATAAAGGTTCTCCTAAGCCGTTCTGGCAGAGAGTGGAAAAGAAACCTCCCCTAGACCCTTTTGTGCATAGTGTGTGCTGATCACTGGAACATCTACAGTAGTCTATAGCACAAGATGACCACTTGTGCAGACAGGTTCCCTAATGCACACACTGCCTATATTCTTACAAAAAAGGCAACATTTTTCTTACTGGGGTAGTATCTTTTCAAAAGGTAGTAAAATGTACCATGTAGGTACTAACAGTAATGCACATTTGTGACCATGGACCACAAAACCAGTCATAAGGGTAAATTTATTGAAACTGAGATTTATACATCATCTGAAAGCTGAATAAATAAGCTTTCCTTAGGTTTGTTAGGATGGGACAATATTTGGCCGAAATACATTGGAATATCTGGAATCTGAGGGTGCAAAAAAAATCTGAATATTGAGAAAATCACCTATAAGTTGTCCAAAATAAGTTCTTAGCAATACATTTTACTAATCAAAAATTAAGTTTTGGTATATTTATGGTAGGAAATGTAAAAATTATCTTAATAGAACATGATATTTACTTAATATCCTAATGATTTGTAGCATAAAAGAAAAAAATGATAATTTTGACCGCTACAATGTTTTTTTTTTTTTTTTTTTTTTTTTTTTTTGGCTTTTGGCTTTTGCTAAAAGTATACTCAAGATACTTAAGACTGGTCTTGTGGTCCAGGGTCAAATTTAAGGCACTAATATGGCCTTTTTTGGGACAGTTCACCCATAAAAATGAAAATGTTGTCATCATTTACTCATCCTTATGTCGTTCAATTCAATTCAATTAGATGATGTTTTTTTTTTTTTTTCTTTCTTTTTTTTTTTTCTTATGCTTAACATAAAAGAAGATACTTTGAAGAATGTTGGTAATCAATCAGTTGATGGTCCACACTGACTTCCACAGTATTTATTTTCCTACTATAGAATTCAATGGGCACCAACAGCTGTTTGATTATTCAAAAGTATTCAAAATATATTATTTTGTATTCAACATAAGAAAGAAACTCATACAGGTTTGGAATGACATGAGGTCAGTGAATGATGATAAAATGAAATATTGCTTTAAGGTACTAATATGCACTCTTTAGGGGTAAAAACAAAAACAAAAATTTGATTACAAAAAATTGTATAATACAATATAATTACTGCTAATTAAACAATATTTTGCCAAATGTGTTTTTGTGCTGGCACCTGTTTTCGTTTAATGACTGTCATGGATAAATAAAGATGACAAAATAAATAAATAAATAAAAAGTAAATTAATAATAATAATAATTTAATAATAATAATAATAATTAATAAAATAAATTTGCAAAGTCTGTGACATGCTCATCAGCTCTCCTATCATCTCTCATTCCCTCACATTCTGTACAGCACAATGACATTATGTCACGGGAATTTATTTAAATTCTAATTAAGGGAAAATCATACATTCTGTCTATATTAAAAGAACTTCAAAAGATCGCTTGAACCATTTTGTAGAAAAAAATGACAGAAACTTGCTTCAGCTTGTGGCACCTTGTTACAAAACTGAGTTCTGATTTGCCAATTGCCGTTTATTAGTTCGTGAATTATCATGAGTAGAGAATTTTTAATTTGCACAATTAATTCTACATGATACACAATGTTATTAATCTAAAAGGCATGGTTAGGGGGGATGGTTGCTTCACAGGTGGGATGCTTTTTTTTTCCACCAGGGAGATGCCATTCCCTATATTCCCCCTCAATTCGAGCTCTGACACCATTTTACCAAGATTAAAGGAGACAGGTTTGTTTGTTCACCCTGAGAGTCCCTGTCCACTAGTTTAATTTTAATTTAAGTTTAATTTTTAGTGTCTGTTGAGTTGATATTATAGAACATTCCAGGGTGTCATAGAGGGGAACAAGAAACCATAAGGGGACATATGAAGCCGACAAAGGAGAGTGAGGCACTGCTCTAAGGGATCCCTTTATATATTTTGTGGTTAAAAAAAAATATAATTAATTTTAATGAGAGGAGAGTATTACTTAGTTTCACTTAATTTAGACAGAAGTTGTTTTGACAAGATTGTCACTTAGAGTATATCTTGACAAGAATGCCTTATCTTAACTCGTCAATGAATTCTGAAAGCATTAATAATATTGAAAAATGAATTCATAATGGCTCTCACTTGTTATGACAGCCTTTCAAGCTCCAGTGTCATAAGATAATTACATACTTAGTCATAGGCTCTTGTTCATTTTTCATTTATAAGTTATCTTATGGCACTTCCCCAGCAATAGATCTCAATAAGTATTGCATTAGAAAACGAAATTTGAATTGGACATCAGGTGGCGACCCAGGACAGTGAAGAAAAAAAAAAAAAAGAAAAGAAAATCCTCAATACAATTGCAGTTCATGTGAATAATTGCATTTAATTTTCCAGTTGTTTTTGTGCTGACATGGCATACTTTACTTTTGTTAAACATGTGTTGCTTTTTCTGCTTCTTTGCTTTTGACAGATGCAGGTGCACTATTCATATTTGGTGTGAAACAGTCTTAAATTTTTCCACTTGGTCAATACTGTACCATGTCCACCTCAGAATTTGTTCAGCATGGACCAGACCTCATAGCATTCATGCATCATAAATCTACTAATAAATGCTGCATATTGCCATAACACCCTTGGGGGAACTATTCATATCCATAGAGTAACTCACCTGACAGAAGAAAAGACAAATGATGCTATATTGATTCAATGCCCATATAGATTTCAGGCCATGATTTGTTTTTGAGGGCCTGATATGTGCTGTAAATACACTCAATGAGGTCACATACAATTGGCTGAAAGGGCTGAATGACAGATTAAATCACTCTCAAAATTATGAGGGTATTAACTCTTTTTCATTTGAAAGGTTTTGGTAGTGAAAGGTTTGCAAAACTTGCTTTTTTTTTTTTTTTTTTTCTCTCTTCTACTGAACTGAAGCCTTTTTCAATAATGCAGTGTAACTGCATGGCCATTGGTTTGTGCAGTACACTTAAAATAATTAACCAATGGCTAAGCAGCAGTGCTGAATGAACCTATGGCCATGAATCATCTGGATCTATAAGTGGCCACTTCATCATAGGATTCAGATTTCTCGTCCTTCAGCAATGACAACGTTCTTCACTGATCTCCGCTGACTGAAGAGGCGGCTCACCATTGACACGACTCGCAAGGGAACAGCAACTTTTCTGCTCGGCTGATTCACCATTATTTCGGTACGTGCAGGACTCCCATGCATGCCGATGATGGTTCATGACTCATGTTCTCACAATGGAAACAATATTCCCCTAGGTGCCGAGGCTGTGCAAGTCTTCTGGAATGATCACCCAGGTTTGGCATGATCGCTGTGAGCTTAGCTAGTTTACCCGGGGAAGTGTTTGCTATTATTGTCCCCTTGAGCCCCGAGGTCCTAGAGAAAGGTTACACATGTAGTTGTTACTCTGCCATAGCATGGAGTGGTTTCACTGGTTCCTCAGCCCATTCTGGCAAGCTTTGGTGGGCTTCGTGGTCATAGGTTCTTTGAAACCAATGCTCATGCATTTACGCTGCAATATAAAAAAGGCTTCATTTCAGGAGAAAAACAGTTTTTTCCCCCTTAGAGTCTTATCAGACCCAGTACTCATTCCCGTATCTCAGGTAACCGAGGTTACAATTGTAACTGACTACATTTTACAGATATACTTTGCCCAAACCTGCCCAGTCTAGGTTTTATTTTATTTTTTTATTGTTTTCACACAACTTCTGTTAAAATTCTACGGCAAAATATCCATAAACTCTGTGGTCATCTGAGGAATCTAATCCTCTCTTAATATGAATATCTGGGTTTGCTTATGTTTTATATATTGTCCCAATGGTTTTCCTCATGTTTTTTAGCTGAGCTACTCCTGTATGAGTCCTGTATTTTTTGCATGCATCCCCTTATGGATAGCATCCAATTAAAAGCTAAATCATAAACTTTAAGACTCTCCATTTTAATATTTGCATCAGGTAAGATAGTATCACATGTTGCAAAAATTATTAGGCTGTTTTCAACACTGCTAAATCATCAAACTAGAATGGAGGATCAAGTTACACTGTAGACTGGAGTAGTAATGTTGAAAATTCACAATTGCATCACAGACATAAATTATATTGAATATTTTACTTATATTAAAATTGAAAAATCATTATTTTAAATTGTAAAAATATTTTTTCAGTGTTGTTTTATCTTTTTTTTTATCAGTTTCTTGATGAGCATAAGATATTTCTTCAGAAAAAAAAAAAAGAAGAAAAAAAAACTTGTATGAATGGCAGTGTTCCTAATATAAGGTTTATTATAAGCTAAAAATATTAACTTGTGTAAAGTTTGTGGTCACACTTTATTTTAAGGTCCGGTTCTTGTGATTAACAAACCATTAACCATGATTTTTGCCTTAATTAACTCATAGTTTGCTCACTTTGCTGTTTATTAATAGTAAGGTAGTTGTTAAGTTTGGGTATTAGGTATGTGGACATGCAGAATATGTGCTTTATAAGTACTATCTAAACAGCCACATTTTTAATAATAGGCATGCCAATAAGTAACTAGTTTATAATTCCAATTATTCTCTATAATAAAGTGTTACATAGTTTGTATAAAAGGACCTAATAAATCCAAATGAAGCCCATCTTTAGAAAACTAACCTCTATAATAAGCATGGTATTTTAGTCCTGTCTAAATGATTACATGAAATCATATACTTTGTGTGAAAAGAACCGTAACATTTGTTTTAGAAAATTAGTCCTAAAAGACAGAAGGAGGTAAAACAGTCATCCTAAACAGAAAAGCTTATCCTACCAGTTACATGATCAGCAAACAGCAGCTAACCTCAAACCTGTCAAAAATCCTTCATCATTTAAAATGTATTGTCTGTCTTTAATTATATTTAGAAGAACAGCATTCCCATACTCAGACCCAACCATTGTTGTCAAGCAAGCAAAACATGCTGACCCTGAAAGATTTACAAGAATTCAAATAATTTAATTAAAAAAATTAAATATTAAAGGGGGAGTGAAATGCTATTTCATGCATACTGAGTTTTTTACACTATTAAAGAGTTGGATTCCCATGCTAAACATGGACAAAGTTTCAAAAATTAATTTGTACGTTTGAAGGAGTATTTTCGTTCCAAAAATACTCCTTCCGGTTTGTCACAAGTTTCGGAAAGTTTTTTTCAAGTATGGCTCTGTCTGACGTTAGATGGAGCGGAATTTCCTTATATGGGTCTTAAGGACACTTCGTATAGCAGCACAGTGAGAGGCTGAGCACAGACTCACTGATCAGAGCGAGAGTGTCGCGAAATGTCACAGAAGTGTGTTTTTGGTTGCCAGGACAAGACAACCCTGCAAAGATTACCAAAAGAAAACAGCATTAAGGGACCAGTGGATGGAGTTTATTTTTACAGAGCATCAACAGAGTTGTGCAAGTGTTTGTGTTTGTTCCCTGCATTTCGAAGATGCTTGTTTTACAAACAAGGCCCAGTTTGATGACGGATTTGCACATCGTTTATTTCTTAAGGATAATGCAGTCCCAACGAAAAAGGGTCACGATCGTGTGTTGGAACCGCAGGCGGTGAGTAAAACTGCTTCAAATATCTCTGTGTTGTTAACTTAGCTATTGGCGCGTAAGCACATCAAGTAAACAACATGCGATGTTGTCATCAAACTGCACTTTCCACATGTACAGCTTAAAAAAAAAAAAAAAAAAAAAAAAGACGACATAAAGTGGAATTTAGTCATTTTCCAAAAACGCTAAGCAAATGTATACAGTTTTGGTACATACCACATAGAGACGTCGTTGCTGATGCTGCTCTTGTTAAATTTCAGCCTCTGGATCTGTGTCACAGCTTCCAGACGCTCTCAACGCAAAAGCCTACTCGCACTCGTGATTCTTTAGCTTTCTTTAGATATTGAGTGAAAACGAGCATTTCACCTCCCCTTTAAAGACAGAAAGAAAGAAAGATATGTGGACTTTTACAAAAGGCCTTTTTAACTCCCCAACAGTCTGCTGATATACTTTTTCTTAATGTATTTACAGATGCCACAAGAGACCTGGAGATGATGATCAAATATTTCACATTTCACTACGTATCTCATATTACAGTTATGACAAATTTTCTGGAATGTTGGAATATTTTGTGATTTGCCTTTATTTTCATATATCTCTATTTTTTTAATGTCCGTCCAGGAATGACTTTTTAGGTCATTTTCCCAAAAATAAAACATACTTATTTTGAATAATTTACCTGTTAAGTACATTTATGTTTTTGGGAACAGTTTCATTCATGTAACTTATTATGCAGTTCTCAAATCATCAGCCCAGCCTTATGGAAAAACAAATAATAATAATTGAAAAAAAATGTTTTTTTGAAAATCATATTTCATACCTATGCAGTATTGGTCTGATTAGAAAGCTGCAAACGAATTTGCATTTGAGGCAGTGTTTATTATAAACTGTTCTGGAATAAAGCTCTGTATGTACCTCAATGAGCAAGTAAAGCATGGCAAAAGGAATTCACCCATAAGATGCAAAAAAAAAAAAAAAAAAAAAAAAAAAAAATATATATATATATATATATATATATATATATATATATATATATATATACGCATAACAGTTTGGACACACCTTCTCATTCAGAGTTTTCTTTATTTTCATGACTATGAAAATTGTAGATTCACACTGAAGGCATCAAAACTATGAATTAACACAAGTGGAATTATTTATGGAATTATATAGATAACAAAAAAGTGTGAAACGACTGAAAATATGTCATATTCTAGGTTCTTCAAAGTAGCCACCTTTTGCTTTGATTACTGCTTTGCACACTCTTGGTATTCTCTTGATGAGCTTCAAGAGGTAGTCACCTGAAATGGTCTTCCAACAGTCTTGAAGGAGTTCCCCGAGAGATGCTTAGCACTTGTTGGCCCTTTTGCCTTCTGTCTGCGGTCCAGCTCACCCCTAAACCATCTCGATTGGGTTCAGGTCCGGTGACTGTGGAGGTCAGGTCATCTGGCGCAGCTCCCCATCACTCTCCTTCTTGGTCAAATAGCCCTTGATGCCTTCAGTGTGACTCGACACTTTTTATAGTCATGAAAATAAAGAAAACTCTTTGAATGAGAAGTTGTGTCTATATATATATATATATATATATATATATATATATATATATATATATATATATATATGACCATATGTGTGTTGTGTGATGGTAAAAAATAAAAATTGTCCAAAAATTTTCATATGTGTTTCATGTTTTCTATAATATTTAATACATCAGAAATTTTGAGCCATATTGTATAATATAGTAAGAATATTCAGCACCAGATTCGACCCGTCACCCGTGATAATATAAAAATTAAATCCGCACCCACCTAGACCCTTTAATATTTGGCCCATTACCCGATCCGCACCCGCAATAAATCACACACGCTAAAATAATTTCTATTAAAGTGCTTTATTTTTTTATCTCGCACCTCTCTCAACATCACGACAGTGTCATTAATTCGCTAATGAAACAAAAGTACGCTTTGTTTTGCGCCATTCAAGCAGCCTACAATCGGCACTTAAATAGGAACCTGACAAATAGACAAATTAATTAAAAAGAAAAAAAGAACAAGAACAAGAAAAGATACAACCTGAGCATGTCACTCACAAACTATGCATTTACTTTCCCTTAAGGTTAATGTGCAGGAAAAGGATATTGTCCACAGTCCCAGGTTTAAGTTGCGTTCTCCATTCTTGAATTACAAATCCAGCTGTGGAAACGTGTCTCTCGCATCGCTGTTGCACTGTCACAGTGGTGGTGATGTGATGGGTCAAAGGTCATATCGATGTTGTGTATGTGAAATGGCAATTTAGACATACAAATATTGCACATATTTTTCATCCGCGCTACTACCCACCCACAAGGAGTTAATTATCCGCCCGCATCCTCGCCCGTGAATTTTAGGAATGTCAAAATCCACCCGTTTCACCCTCGGGTGCCCAACCCATTGCAGGACTCTAGCTCAGAATAGAGGAATGAAAAACACCCCAGGCCCAAACTGTGCCAAATTGGAACTGAAAAAAAGCAATTTGGTGCAGTTGCTGAAATTTAAATGGCAAAAAAAAAAAAAAAAAAAGCTGAAATTCTTATATTTTCTCATATGCAGTGTTAAACAAAATTCACATGCACTGCAATATTTTTTGTTTTGTTTTGTTTTTCTTTTTATGTTTGGTTAAAAAAAAAAAAAAAAAAAAAAAACAGCAGCTGTGGTTGCCAGAATTTTACCATAAAAAAAATACAGTAGCAATGTATTAGTTTTTTTTTTTTTTTTTTTTTTTTTTTTTTTTACTTACATTTACATTTAAGTAAAAAAACGAGCTGTTGTTACTACTGTAATGTATATTCAGACAATTTAGGCTCCAATGCTGGTGGAAAAAACAAGAAAAGTGCTGAAATAAAGAGAGGTGATTAATTTGTAAAAGGAAGAAAATAAAAAAGAAAGAAAGGAAGTGACACGGGAATAGACCTTGTGAGAGAAATGCCAAGGGACAAAAGAGAGACCAGACATGCTGGGGTTTGGCTGGAGGACATGATGTCCTCTATGATGTAAGTGAGGTGCAGTTGTAAGGGATCTGGCGTCGCTAGCAGGCTCAGTTCCCTGGCGTAGCCTCACCAATGGCCAGCCGTTCAGGATGAGGAAATGCTTTGCCGCTAGATGAGCAGTAAATTGACAATCTCGGTGCTCTCAGAAATGTCAGAGAGAAGTTATTAGCCTGGCAGGCCGCCATCTTCTATAAATAGAAGCTGGCACATTTTCATAGGAGCATTATCATTTGCCAGCAGATGAGCTGGGGAGAGAGAGAAAAAGAAAGAGAGCGAATGAAACAGTCGATTTACTGCAAGAAATAAAACTATTTGTTTTTATCATTAAAGGAAGAGGGGTGGAAATTGAAATGAAAAACGAGCAGAGATAGATATAGCCCCAAATTACTCATTTCCGGTGAGATGCCTTTGTAAATCAGAAAGTCACGAAAAGGGCATCCATGAGAGATGTATGGCAACAAAAATAAGGCAATTCTGCATAGTCATTAAAAGCCTATGATGTGTGTATTTCTTTTATTATGCCTCATGCTGTAGTTAAGCAGGACTGAGACAGAAATGGAAGCCAATAGATAATGTCTGTGCGTGATAATGCGCAAGTCCTATCATGTAAAATTCAGCTTTCGCTCACAATCAGAATGATTTTCTAGCCATAAAATCTAAAGGACAACAGAGAACACAGATGTCATCTCTAATAGTTTTCTATCCAGATTAATGGTCTGTGAAATTTCCCACCGTGCAATACGAAGCGTATATTCAAGTCGGGATATCAAATATGTTTGGTACATTTGTATGGTGCTTCCAAAAGCACTTCAGCACAAACACCCATAGGTATTTTTATTTTTTACTGACTTCACATTCCTTCCTCTTACTCAGTTCAGTCAGCTTTTCACTCAATTGGTGTTATGTGATTTGGCCATTATCATGCACCTTCCAGAGCGTGACAGTGAAAGTGACTTCGAAAGAAATGCTACAGGAAATGCTGAGGGGCTACAGAACATTTCCTTCACTCAGACCTTAGGAGACACTTTAATGGTCTGAATGGCAAAAAATAGATATCTCATGAAATTGTGTACCCACTGACAGCATTCGCGCTAAAGCTGTACATAAGTTCCCCATGACCCCAAGAGAGTGATTCACAACATATATCTAAAGAATATTGCTGAATTGGCAGAGTTTTGTAAAGAGGAAGTTCCTCCTGACATTGTGCTGGACTGATATGCAATCACAGCATATGTTTGGTAGATGTTATACTGTACTACCAATGGAGGATCAACTTGTTATATTGTTATATTGGGGAAATTTCTGACTAATGTAATATATTCTTGGAATTTGTGTAAACCAATTTTGTGTGACTGTTGTTCTAAATATTAGAACAAAAGTTATGACAAATTTTCTAAGCAATCTAGCAAATCATTGCTTGCTACCTTACCTATATATTCACTGTCGCTGTCCATCCTACTGTATGTTTAGCGTAAGACCAGATTACATTATTACATTATACATGGCATTATTAATTTAATCTCTGCAAACACAGTTGTTATACTGCTTTATTCTATTGCAAACTGGTATTTGTTGCCATATAATTTTAATATATTATCATAATAATAATCACAGATTTTTATTTACCACATTGTTATTCTTATTTATGTATCTATGTTGCATAATAACTTGCATCACACATTCAAAGAAAATAGCATGCTTGTGATATTTTATATGCCATGAAATAGATGAAATTTTCAAGAAAGAAAGAAAGAAAGAAAGCATGTATAACAGTAAGCCTAAGATGCTTCAATCCAATAAATGTTTATGACAATATATAAATTATCTTCTATCGAAACCTGAATGTGAACATTTTTACTGTTATTCTAAAAGACAGACTTACAAAAAAAAGCATAAGATATCACTCAGACGACAGAAGGCATGTATGCATTGTGTATAATAGTTTTTTTTCAACATATAGCACTAACTGAGGACTGAAAGGTGACCTTTAGTTTAGAGAACATAGTTGTCTCTTGGGCCATGTTTGCTTTTGCCGCAACTCTAAATGCCCTGCTGTGAGTCTAGCCTATAACGCTTTAAGCATGTGATCAGCCATTACGACTTAAAAAACCCTGAACCCCTGGGAAATATATCCACGTTTGAGAAATGTCTTAAAGACCACATATCCAATACATATACAGACAACGTACCTTTTCTCAGTGTTGTTACCTTGACACTCAAGTATTTGCTATGGAGTTTTACATCCAACACGTGAGATTGTTTAACATGAAGAATAGGTTTGAACATAGACAGCTGATTCATATATACAAGAAAACACAAGGGCAAATATATTTTAATGCACACATTTGCAGACAGTTAAACATGTTAGATCACAGACTCTTGTTGGATTATATCACAGACAGCAGGCTACTGCTGTAATGAGCCCAGAGGGAACATGCTTACATTGAGGAGGCTGTTGATCGTCTTTGAGTTTCCGTTTCAGCATGGATATCTTCTGTTGCAGTGAGCGCATGAGTCACCACTTAATTTCCATCCGTCGGCGCGACGGACAGCTAAGCATCAATCTGTATGCAGTTTCCCTGACCAAACCCCTTCCAAAATGACAGCTATTATCCAGATTTACATTTTATCCCTGGGACGAATAATGACAATGAATCATTGCTGTGTCACTGGTGTCGATAATTACAGTATGAGTGGCCGGTGAGGAGTTTGTCTCGGAGAGCTTGTATGATGGTAACAGCCAAGTAAGGGAAAAAGTACGACAGTGAAGGATGGGTTTGATTCAAATACAAGGATGACCAGATATAAGATGCAGAGTATGAAAATTGTTTTCTTCTATCACTCGAACCTCTTGTCACCTTTTAGATGTCCTTCACTCCCATATCAACTTCCTCAGAAAAAATGTATCCTCAAAACCCAGTGCCAGAGTTGAATAAAAATGACAAAATTCAAATTCTGTAAGCATTTACTCACCCCATGCCATTCCAAAGTGGTATGATTGTCCTTATTCTTTAGAGCAAAAAAAAAAAAAAAAAAAAAACTATATATATATATATATATATATATATATATATATATATATATATATATATATATATATATATATATATATATATATATATATATATATATATATATATATATATTATATCTCAGGTGCTCTTATTTTTTTTAACTAATGTTAGAAATTGTAGCAAAAAAAAATTACAGTGCTCTAATGTTCTTGGTTTTACTGAAACTATAGTGATTGTGGTAATAAAGCTGTTTAGAATGGGAGCTATACCATTTCAGAAGCATCAAAAGACCACTTCATGTACATGATAATTATCTAATTTTCCAACTTTCACTTTATTAAGGCATTATCAGTGACTACCAATATAATCCACTTCAGTCAAGTGAGCTAGATTCAGTATGTTTTCTTTAATCTGAAATGAGTGGCACATGAAAACCTTGTCTTTAATCTTGTAGCGTGCGCATTGTGTCACTGAGGCATGTAATCAGATATCCTCTGTAATTTTTATCAGTTGTATCTTGTAATGACTACATATCACTCTGAGGGAGAAAAAAGTCTAATACAAGCATTTCACTGTTCTGGAGAAGTCCAAGGAAATCATTTTCGTCTCATGCTATATCAAATCAAATATGCATTGCCTGTGTTTTTCCTTCAAAAATATTCAGGATTCTATCCAATGTCATATCTGCAAATTCCTGGTGCAGAGAACTCTATTATTAGTCAAGCTACAGATCAGGTGCTTTAGTGTACTCTGAATTCACAAGGTTAATGAGAGGTTACTTCTAACCAGCAGAATTAAAACTGTGTTTTGTAAGTACATTATCTCTCAGTGCAATGGGGAAAGTCGTTAATGCGCGCCAGCAGTATGCAGTGATAAGTAAGCTGTCGGTAAAGATAGATTATGGATATAAGCAAAAATGTGTTTCGATGCGAATATAAAATGAGCTGGTAATGAGAAATAAATGTCCAAGTAATATGTGTTTGAATCTGTCATTTTTACCATCATTGCGAGGGGCAAAAACCTATTATTTTTATACAAACTGCCCTATTGCTATACTCTGAGTTTGCTCATTCCAGAAATGGCATGTTGGTTGCTGCTGATAGCTTTTGTGGGAGTGGGTTCACAAGTCGAATGTTGTAACCATGACATTCTTTCAGTTCCTTGAATTGTCCTGTTCTGAATACTTAATTCTCTGCCGGTGAGTTTTATGCTGAACAAAACAGCAACAGGCAAGGTTTTATAACCAGGCATTTCCCTTTAGCGTGATTGTGGCTGCCCTGTTAACATTTCCCTGTTTAATGGACTCATGCTTATGCAACCTGCATCTAACATCGTCTGTAAAGGAATATGCCTTTTTGTAATTAATGTAAATAGCAAAAGCAGATCTACAGAGAAGAGACTTTAGATGAGGAAAGAGTTTGGCAGAAAGGTCAGTTTGTGCTTTGTAAATACGTGCAAGTCATTAATAACAATGTCAGTGTTTATCGATATGCAGTAAGATGATTGTGAACACTACTTCCATAAACAGTTCAAAGAAACTGATGCAAGCTCAGCCAACAAACCATTGTACTTCATAACATATTGATTAGACTATAAATTCATTCATAATTCATAAAGTACAGTTCTGCTGTTATGCTGACATATCTGCAAGAGGCATTTCCTCCAAGAAAACAAGAGAGGTTTTCTTTGTTGGAGAACTTTCTACATTGGCAATAAAATAAAGTCGATATACAATAAAACATATTTGGGTATTCTGTGATAATTTACTATCATTATATTATGGTAGATGTTTCACCATTGATCATATTTGGAGGGCTCTTAACAGCAGAAAATAGACTCGAAATACACCAGCTGAACAACTGTCATTAAGATCAATGGGAATGCTAATAGTTAGCGCTCTTCAGATATAATAGAGCCCTTTAAAAAAAGTGTGTGTGTGTGTGTGTGTCGCATATATGTTCAAGGTTTTTCTTTTATGTAAAAGTGCAGTTAAAGTGCAATAAAAAGTAACTTAAAGTAATTTTACAGTGTCCTTTTCTCACATGTTGCACACGGCATATTCACATGCAAATAACTGTAATCATAACCCTTACTCTACTAAGTGTATGTTGTAAATTATAATATTGCATGCTCAGTATGTAAATGCGTAAGTGTAACAGAGACACCTTAAAATAAAAGACAACCAACCATTCAGTCAATAAATCAATCAATACAATTTTATTTATATCCCACTTACAAGCAAATGACACAAATGTTCAAATGAACAAATGAGACAAAAAGATTAAAAAATAACAAACTGAATGAGAAAAAAAAAAATATATATATATATATATATATATATATATATATATATATATATATATATATATATATATATATATATATATATATATATATAATAAAACATGGAATGGAGTGATGATGGGTAAAAAAAACTATTATATAATGATGTGGGGGAAAAAAATTACTAAAGTGCAATAACATAAAACATAAAATTTTATGTCAAATTGGCCCAGCTGAATCTTACAGTTAAAGGGTACATAACACACACAGTTTCACCTAATCTCATGTTAATCTTGAGTACCTATAGAGTAGTACTGCATCCTTCATTTATCCAAAAAGTCTTTAGTTTTATAATATTTATAAAAGAAAAATACAGCAGAGCTCCTGGAGGCATGCCATGGGCGGAGCTATAATACAGATTTTTCCTGTTGTTTTCGTTCACTTATGTGCTGATTTCCAAAAAATGACAGAAATCTGATTTAATTGTACTTACATGAATGGGGTCTTTTATCACAGGGACGGCTCCATGTTTTATGTTCATGTAACACTGGGTTCTTTGGGAAGCCGAACACGGTAAACTTTCCCTCACATCCAAAAGTGCACTTATTTGGAGACATTCTTTAACAAATCCTGTGCAGCGCTGCTGATGATTTCCAGATGAAGTGCGTTGATGTGCACGGTCTCGCTCTCCTCAGGTAAACGTGTGTTCTGGCGCGCTTTTCCGAGAGAAACGCTCATATAAGGAGTTCCACCATTGTCTACTGTAAAATAAAAAAAAAAAAAAAAATAGCAGAAACTTGTACCTACCCAGAAGTAAGATTTTTGCACAGAAATTATTTTTCTAAATTATTTTTTAAAACTTGCCATGTTTAGCATGAGAATCCATCTCTTCAACACTGTGAACAACTCTGAATACACGAAACATCATTGTACCATTGTAACTACTAGCCAACGATAGCACATGATTACATGATAAAGGTTTGCAACCTCATGATTTAATTTGCTGGCAAAAGGTGAAAACTGGAAGAGACTGACACTGTTATTTGCACACTAAATGTTCTGTGATTAAAATTACTTAAAATAGCACTACATTTAATCATTTAAATTAAAAAATGTGTAAAAATTATAGAAAATAAAATGGACTGCATATTGTACAATATGTAACAGAATGTTCTGGAATTGGCATTGGCTCATTTTGGGGAGTGAAAAGGCTCAGTGTGTTGGGTCAGCAGTGAGGGTCTTCCCCCTGGTGGACTGAGTCTTAAATGGGCTTCAGGTGGCATAGCAGAGATATTAGCAAACAGACAGAATAACACTCTCTGTATCTTTATACTGGTGCAAAAAAAAAAAAAAAAAAATGTGCTAAATACAAAAGGAAAATGATGCACATTTATGATTGACGTTCTGATTGTGTAATATGTCATGATATTGAAATATGCTGAAACTATAAGCTCGATGAGAATAAATCTCTGCGGATGCACACAGACACAAAATGAGAGGATATACAGAAAGAGAACAAGAGAGAAAGAGAGAGAGAGAGAGAGAGTGAGAGAGAGAGAGAGTGAGAGAGAGAGAGAGAGCGCAAAAATGCGCAAGGACAAATGGCTTTGAACCTCACTTGTTGCTAAGTGATGACGAACAGCAGCCCTGAACAGACCCATCATCCTCTGAATGTGCTGTTGTTTTTTTCTGAAGTGGCATCAACTCAAATACAAAGAGCAATTACAAAGGCTGGAATCTGTAAGATGTTTTTGTTGTTGTTGTTGTTGTTGTTGTTTTTTCTTGCATTCCTTCTTAGTAAATTAGCAGTCAGTCCTCAAATAAGCCCTTATTTAGTAGTTAATTGACAGGAAGAAAAACAAAGCTTTTCTTTATAGGTACTTGGAAATCCACATAGCTGCATAGGTTGTTATTTACTGTGGCTCAATCAAGCTGTTTAAAGAAAGGACACGGAGATTCTGACAGCTTGAAAAAAAATGCACATATCTCAAGGAGGAATTTCTTCTTTTTATTTTTATTTTATTTGTTAGTGTGATGATGTGCGAGCAGGACATTTAAAACAACATTACAATGATTTAAGCTTTAATTAAAGTCTTTTGTTATTTACTCGTTTCGTGAAGCTCAGTTTTCTGCGGTCACCGCTGCAAAAGAAAAGTGAGAAGAAAAGAAAATGCATTATTGATTTGGAAGAAATGACTTACTAAGACAGGTCCTGCTGCCCAGAAACAACAGCATCTGTCCAGTCAAATAGTACCGAAAAAGTATTTATGAGAGTTTTTAGATACAAGAAAATTTAGATACAAGCGGGACTTCCAAAGCCATAATACAGGTTTACAATTTTTAAATCTCAGTTTTAACATTTTCTGGACAATTTATCTTTTCAAAAACTAGATAGACTCACCAGGAAACAGAATTATTAACTAAAATACTGTCTGCAAACTCAGCAGCAGCGAGAGGTACTGTATTGATGTGCTGTATTAGGTATAAACATGAACTCTGCTGAAGCATCATATTAGTGATTTAATCAGAGATCTCTCTCGTTCCCTTTGTATTTTATTTTTCCCTGCCGCCAATTTATCTTACATTATTTTCATTTCCTACTACTACATGCCAGATCATTTTAGCCTTTTTTAAAAGCATACAAAGCGTCAAAACCTTATAAATGCTAAAATATGTCAAAGGCAAGTCAAGCATTTCCCTGAAATTATTAGAAGTATGCTGCCCAAACCTCACTGCTGCCTTTTGAATAAATGCAATTCACATCAAATGTTTTCTTTTTGCTGTCATTGAGCAAAGTGGAAATAATTATTATTTAAAAAAATATATATTCTCCTTAATAAGTGATATTAAAAAATAACCCAATAATGAATTAGTACCTGAAAGTTAATTAACTACAAGTCATATAAAACGGATTCACTTTTTTAGATCTCTGTGAAAACCCTAAGGGCACTATACTTTACCACTACCTCAGCTGCAATCCACTAACCACACTTTATAGCCAAAATAAAGAAATTTCAAACATAGTAACAATTTATGCATGTGTAAATTTAGCATATAATGTGAAGTGCATTTAATACTATCCCATTTGTAAACACTTTCCTTTATAACAGTAATAAACGTCACCGGTGATGCATCAACCCAGTCTCCACACTCTCGAGCAAATGCATGTGTGAATGTGTGTCAATGACTAAGCCCCTTTCCCAGCCTGTCAGGGTCACCTTTTTTTTCTTCCCATCACATCTTGAGTGTGGCCCGAAGCTGATGTCTCATGGTTAGGCAACTGTTAGGATCTAGTGTCTCATAAAGCAGTGTTATATAAACCCAGCTTCTGTGGGAGACATTGAGCCTTGGCTGTGAAAAAGAGCTTGACTAGATGCACAGGTTACCATTCAAAAAAGGCACAATAAGACAGAAGTTTCATTGGCAGATACTGCAGCTGTATAGTTCATGCTCTCACTTTTTCATGCCAGAGCGGCCAGAGTTGACGTGAAAAATTATGGAACTGTGGGACTCATTTGACAGAATTTGTACACAAAGAATACAGTTTACAAATCAATAAAAATTAAAAGGATAGTTAACCCAAAATGGACAGAAACAGTTAAAAAGATAGATTAGATGTATGCATCGGCTTACATTAATGCACTTTGTTCGCAAGTTGTTTCATACCGTTGTGTCCTCAGTGCTTTTCCATAATTCATTAGCACACTGAATTTGCATAGAAGCCAGTCACTGTATTGCTGTGATGCAATGGTTCAGTAGAGGATCCGTCATTGCTCTAGACAATTTAAGTCTGTGACAAAAAGATTTTCCTCAGTCTTCCGAAAATACTGTATCTCGAATCTGTGTGGGCTTATATCTATTCCTATCAAATAAATCCCTGAGGTTCTCCTGAGTGCATGAATTACATGTAAATTTATGTCGGTTTAGGAAAAAAAAGTACAAAAAAGCCCTTTAGCTGGCATTTTGACAGCAGCCATCTTTCTTATCTTAATTCTTTGAGGGTTATCTGTCAGTCATATTTGCTCAGGTGCTGAGGGTGGGACTAGTTCTCTTGTATTGGTTAAATGTCATTTTCATGTCCCAGTACTGCCTGAAGACAGACTTAACCTCTATACTTTCTGTTACTTAAATTGCAAGATTCCCCCTGTGATTCTACAGCAAAAAAAAAGGACTATTTTTGGATGCATACTAGCTTGCATGTCAAACACAAATCGGTGCCTTTTGATGGCCATTTATTTGATTTAGAATAAAACTGAATAGACTTATAGTATCACCGTGTACAACAGTTTCAAATCTATTTGATTTGGTTGGCAAAGAAGATTTTGCAATGAAGATTGCATATTTAATATAAGTTTGGCAAGTATATATTTGGATATTTCAATTAAAGCTGACTGAAGATATCTGCCAGAGTGTGTTTCCAGGATGACCCACAGAAAGAACTCTTCTTGGATTGTGTGGTGGAGTGTTTTTATATTGGATTTATTATTATTATTATTATTATTATTATTATTATTATTATTATTATTATTATTATTATTATTGTTGTTGTTGTTGTTGTTGTTGTTGTTGTTTTTGTTGTTGTTGTTGTTGTTGTTGTAATTTCTTTATTATATAAATATGACACAGTTTTACATGATTCAGCTATGACTTAACTCTCCAAATGTATCCCCTGCTCAGGAACACCATAGTTCATGAACCATTCCCGTAATAAAACCTATTGTCTGCTTTTTGATCACGGCTAGAATAGATTTAGTGAAGCACACTTTTGATCACTGAGATATTTTCCCACCCCTCTGCTGGAGCCTCTAGCAGCATAAAATCTATAACTACCACCTCAAAAGGCCTAGTTGCGAAAAATGATTCCATATGTGGAAGTATTCATCTTTGTGATCATCCCACATGCCCACCTGAAAACATTACTGTTTCAAAAACAAAAAATATGCTCAATATTTTGGATTCCCATGTCACGTGAATTCTTTAATTTCTGATTCTTAAATTATGCAACAAAACTGAATGCATTCTTGTCTCTCATCCTCAGTCACACAGTAAAATAATCTACAGTTCTCCTGTCCATATTTCCATTTCTTCATTACCCTAATAAAAATTTATACATTTATTTCATAATAAGTATAGTTCAAGTTAATTAAAATATTTCTGACATTTCGCTTGAGACAAACTAATATACAAATTGTACGTAATCTTTATTTGGAGTACTACTTGTGCACAATGCACATTTTTATCTCTATTGATGAGAATTATTTGATCTTTGAATAATACCATTTTCTTTATATAATAAATATTTGAAGGGATACTCCACCCCAAAATGAAAATTTTGACATTAATCACTTACCCACATGACGTTCCAAGCCTTGCTCCTTACGCTATTATGTGTCAGCCGTGCCACAAGGATGCTCTGTTTTGTTCCAGATCAATGTGTAAATACATGTAGAAAATGTATCCTTGTGATGCAGCTGACACAGAAGAGCATACGCAGCCTGCATCAGCTCATATTCTCCAAAATGGCACTATGGTGATGTGGGCAGAGACAGAGAAGATGCATTGTTGAATGAAGTCACTTAATTAAGTATGGTGCTTTTCATACTTTTCTGGACCTTGAAAGTGTACTTGGCAGTCTATGGACAGTCACAAGCCTCCCGGTTTTCATCCTAAATATTTTTAATTGTGTTCCGAAGATGAGCAAATCTTTTATGTGTTTGGAACGGCATGAAGTTAAGTGATTAATGTCAAAATGTTCATTTTGGGGTGGAGTATCCCTTTAAAGTGTACCTAAGTATACTTGCAATAAGTCCACTTCAGCACATTCAAAATACTTAAATTAAATTTTAATTAAATTTATGCATTTAGCAGATGCTT
The DNA here is from genome assembly GCF_003368295.1 of Carassius auratus. Classification (NCBI taxonomy): domain Eukaryota; kingdom Metazoa; phylum Chordata; class Actinopteri; order Cypriniformes; family Cyprinidae; genus Carassius; species Carassius auratus. The sequence continues at coordinate 9,924,677 of NC_039268.1, read as the reverse complement.
TTATTATCCCAAGTGATTTACAGTGCATTCAGGATACATTTTTTTACCCTTCATACTTAAGTATATCTTTAGTTGGACCAGTACTACTTCCCCACAGTTAAAGTGCATTAATCATAAAATTAGTTGTTCCAGTTTAGCAGACTTTAAGCATATATGTTTATTATACCAAAAGTACAAATGCAGTTTTATTTTTTTTGTTTGTTTGTTTGTTTGTTTGTTTGTTTGTTTTGCTGTTTTGTTGTTTTTTAGGCACATCGTATTAGGCAAGTGTATATTATATTATATTATATTATATTATATTATATTATATTATATTATATTATATTATATTATATTATATTATTATGCATTTATTCACGTATTTTTTTTTAATTAATATTTTATTTATTTATTTATTTTTACCAGGGTAGTGACAGTATAGGTTTAGTCTAACCTTAGTCAAACCTTTGCAAAATAAATAAATAAATAAACACATATCATTGTCATCATCATCATCATCTCTGAAATAACTTGAGAGAGTTCAGTGTTTGTTTGTTTTTGTTTATTTATTTATTTATTTATTTATTTATTTATTTATTTATTTATTTATTTATTTATTTATATATTTATTTATTTATTTTGACCAGGGTAGTGACGGTATAGGTTTAGTCTAACCTTAGTCAAACCTTTGGAAAATAAATAAATAAATAAACACATATCATTGTCATCATCATCATCATCTCTGAAATAACTTGAGAGAGTTCAGTGTTTTTTTTTTTGTTTTTTTTTTTACTTTTTATTTAATATATGAAATATTTATTTAGTTATTTGTTTGTTCGAGCTATTGAAGTTAATGGGGGACCATCAACTATATATTTTTTTATTATTATTTATTTATTTATATATATTTTTTTTTGTACCTTATTTTGGGTTCAACAAAATAAAATACTCATACCAGTTTGGAACAACTTTAAGGTGAGTAAATAATGACAGATTCTTGATTTTTGTGTGAACCATCCCTTTAAGTTCAAAATCAAGAAACATTCCTTTCCTTGACACCATTGCAAACAGCAACACCATCATTAAACTTCTTCTGAGCCTTCTGCAGACTCCCCTTATGATGGGTGCCAGGAGACAATAAATGCCGCTGTATTTCACCATACTGAACAACAGTGAACTTCAAAGCTAAACACAGCTTACTAGCTATACTGCCCACCTCTGTTCAATAGCTTCCAATTTTGCTGAATTAAGATGACACAATGCATCATTATCATTTACTGTTCAGAACTTTGAAGCCAATTTGTATCCCCCAAACTTTCCAAACACTAGAACGTCTAGATTCATACTACTATAATTATTTTCTTTAGTCATGTTGTCATACACAAACATTCACTTAACACATACTCATATCAACATTGCATCAGTTTCAAAAGGCAAGTAAAATCTGTAAAGCCAAGAATAGGAGCACTAGTCTGCCATTTAACTCAGTTTGACACAACAATGTGTTGCACATTTTACTGAGCTTGAATGAGCTTCCTGTAATATTAAAAGGATCGCAGCATAGAGTTTAGGCCACTGTTGGGCTGTTTTTACATTACATGTAATATCTCTCTTTTGGAATAAAACTTTCCCACAGATTATTATTCCAGGAGCAGATTATTGATTAATAAAGCCATTTTTCACATGGTTCCATGCTCAAAGCAAAGCTGCAGTAGGACCTTAGAACAATGTTACCATAATGTCGGATTTGTAAACTAATATATCACATAACCAGCTTTATATACTGTATTGTTTTTTTTTCTCATAGTATACTTGCTTAGTAGCTCACCTGGTTGCATTTGAAATGCACAGCACTAAATCCTGTGAATCTGTCCCATTCATCTATGACCTTTTGATAAACACAGTGTAAATTGATAGTAAAGTAAGAAAAACATGTGTCCATGCAAAACATCAACACTCTTGAACCCCTTGCCAGGTAGAGAAAAATAATAAAATTTGTCTTTTGATTTAGTCTACACAGTCCAGGCCTCATCTGTCTGTTTGACCAACACCACAGGTGAAGCATCGGAGCTTTTATTTTCTGAAATTATGCCTTTTCCCAACAGATTTGATCTGTGTTCTTCACTTCTCTATATTGGGTGGGGGCAATGGCTGAGTTTCAGGCACATCGTCTACTTTGACTGACTTTGTATAACCTTGGTCATCAAAGCACTGACTCCTGCATATTTAAGGTGAAAAATGCAGTCTTTCTTCTCGGTTTTCTTCTCATCAGAGCCAAAACTGTCCACTTTAAGACAGACTGATTGGAAAATGGGAGTATTTAGGTATTTGACTTCAGCTGTCTTCTGTTGGATGCTTGCTGAAATTTGTTGAGAAACTTAGAACAGTATTGCAAGTTAAGTTGACTATGACTAAACCACACATCCAGGTGTAATATGATGCAGGAATGTCAAAATCTAAATGTCACAATAATTTTATTTAAATTTTATTTAATTTCATGCAAACTACAAGCAAGTGTTCGCATTTCTCTGAAAATAATGGAACTATCAGACTTGCTTTGCAATTCATATTGCAATTCTTGGCAATATGACCTTGTAGATGATCATCAGTACTTAGCTCTAGACAAATTCTTATCAACATCTGTGGTACTCGTTGTCTGAATGAACATATCCTTCATTTTGATGTGTCAGTTCACTAATAGCTTTGCTTTGATCCACAAATAATATTTATACATCATCAAGAGTGACCAGTGTCTGCTCTCCAAACATAACAACAATATACTGGGTCTTTTCGGTACAATATTCAGTCAGTTTTCTTTTATAGACCATATACACCGTATACTTCTTAAGTAAAATGATTCTACACAGACATAATTGGTAAAAATTTGTAAAGGAAAATATAATTCATCATCGCTGAAGGCTTACTTAATCAACAAAACACAGGCCTCCCACTGAAAGCTACTGTACATAATAAAAAAAAATTTACTCCACCAAAACCTCTACACTGTGAGAAATGTAGTTAATCAAAAGGCTTTACAATTCGTAGTGATGCTAGCTGTCTAACGCTACCTAGTTGGATGCAGTCATTACCCTGTGATTTATCTTCAATGAATTACAAATATTGATGTAAAATGTACAGTGTCCCCGCTGCCCTTTTCCTTACAAACAGGCTCTTCAGGTTTCCATTTGTAGGTTCCCAATTCAGGTAGTGACCAGTCTTAACCCTGCTTAGCTTTAGTGGGCAACCAGGCAAGTGATGAGGGTTGATAGCAGGTAAATTCAGTTAATTACCAGCATGACTGTATTTAAAATGTTGTTCTTGGCCTTCAGCTGCTCATCACAGTAATTATGTGCAAAATGGACATCCTGCATTGAATGGACTGAACGATGACCTTATTTAATTGAAGTCAGTTAGGTTAATTTACTTGTCTTAAGTAGGATTAGTAATTACATTTTACAAGGAAACTGCACATGCTTTCTTATATGGAATATACCATATATACATACTTAACCAGTGCAGGCTATCGAGTTTTGGATGGATGGCAGCTCTGACAGAATGATCACTGAAGTTAATTAAGGAAAACCAGAGAACTGCTCCGTTTTCTTGTAAAGTGCATATTCATGTATATAAATGCTTAAATTGTGGTCTCTGCTTTTTAATTAAATTTTGTCTGTGGTTTCAATCATTTTAGAAAGAGCCTTTTTGTGTTGGTTGTACCCCGTCATTGAATCAGAGTCTGTATCAACCACTGCTTCAGATCTATAGACAAGTCAAGCCGCCTTTGTTTATATAGCGCTTTTAACAATATTGATTGTAACAAAGCAACTGAACAACCTAGGAAAATAGTGTGTAAATAAAGCAAAAAAGGCAGTTCATCATTGGATCCAATGATGCCATCATCCATCCCAGTTCAGTTTAAATTGTTTCTGTGCAATTAAGTCAACGAAAATGCTGGTAATTAAGTGTCCCCAACTAAGCAAGCCAAAGGCGAGACCAGCTAAGAACCAAAACTTATTTTACATAGATATTTGGATATGGATAGAACATCCTATGGCATGAAACCTAAGCCCTATCACATTGCAAAGATGTGTTACTTCTTTTATATGGTCAAATAACGCCTTTGCCAACACTGTCTTTTTTGGCAACTGTCATATTTATAATCCACAACTCAGTACAACCAACTCACATGCACTGCCTTATGCATTTTCTCTCCAAAGCTCACACCACAATAACCTGCATAATAAACACACACCATACCTTTAATTCATGTGACTTAAACACTTGTGTGGGCACATCACGTCACTGCACTGCAGCAGTCTCTGTAATTTCCCTGTCCACCTTCATATCCAATCCCCTCCACCCCCTTTTTTTTGAGAAAGGACCTGACAAAACCTCCATTACTATAAGTTGTCTATAATTATGATAAGTTTAAGTAACCATCAACTACATTTACTTTAGATAGATGGAAAAGGGAATCCAAATTGCCATTATTTTCTGGAAGCTGAACTCTGGTATATCCTTAATGGGTCAATATTAGCAGAAGATTGAACTCCAACCTCAGTTGACAGATTAAAAAATGTATTTAGAAGTTTTTTTGTTTCAAACTTTTAAAAAGCGGTGTAGGCATCTAAATCCCACAACTTCTAAAACACAAGAATATGAATACAACATCTAACAATATAAATTAACTTTAGATCAAAGTACGTCTAAAACCAGTGTGAGATATGACATAATGGACAAAAACATAAAAGTAGCAGGATCTGTATTAATAAATTGCATGCATTTTTTAGTATTAAAGTATTACACAAAGAGCATTGTTATATGTATTTAGAAGTTTTTGTTTCAAACTTTTAAAAAGTGGTGTAGGCATCTACATTCCACAACTTCTAAAACACAGGAATATGAAGAAAATAACAATATCAGTGTACTCAAGATGAAAAGTATTTCTAAAACCTGTGCGAGATATTACATAATGGACAATAAAAGTATACCATAAAAGTAGTAGGTTCTATATTAATAAATAATCATGTTATATGAGCACTGGAGTGAGTTATACACTTAAGAACAATGTTTAATACAATGCAATTACATTTCACTTGATTTCAATATTTATTTTACTATGCTTCACTCGTTGTGTCTTGAATACCATATCATGACTGCTCAATGCAAATGAAACTCACAATACACAGGGGGTCACCCTGTGAAGGTGATGCCTAATTGGGACTATTTATCAACATTGCTCTGGCCAGTCCTGACAAGTACATGCTTTTTTACCTGACTCTCATTAGCACTATCTGTAATGAGGGACACTCTGGAATCTGTTCATTTGCATACAGTACACCAAGCGAATAAAGAGTAGGTGCCTCTGGAGGTTTTGTGTAGCTTACATTGTACACATATCTGGAGCGAATCATTCACAATGATTTAAAGATGGTGAAAAATGCAGTGATATGGTCTTTAGACTCTCATTCAGAGTGAATATGACAGTGGACACACAAACTGCTCACTGTAGAAGAGGCTTTTAGGTGTTTTGATGAAAAAAAAAAAACTTAAAAGCCTACAAGTACTTTGAACATGAACTGTTTCTGAAAAGAAGACTTGGAAAAGCTATGGTGCACTTAAAGGCACCATTACTTTCAAGCGAACATGAATGCAGATCTCTAATGAAAAGCTATTGAGGCATCAAGGCCCAGAAAGCTTTTAATGTCAGTCATTCCACCTATTACCAGGCATTTAATGCAGACTGACTAGGGCTGCATGTTAGCATGACGAAGAGAGCGCAGGTTCAATAACAAGGTCAGTTTACACAGCACACTCCAGCTCTGATAATCCTGAGATATGCTGACGCTCTGTGTACGCTGTAAATTGTTTGGCCAATAAGCAGACATTTGCTCAGTGGGACTGTAAAAGAGTCAAAGGACAAATCTTTGAACCATTAAGGAGAACAAATATAGTACAGCTTTAATGATTTGCATTGCTATAGTCTATTGCCTTATCATGGACAACATTTTTTTTTCCCTGCAATATTCATTTGAACCCTCTGATCTGATTAAAAGGATGTATATATGAACACAAGTGAACATTCAAGTAAAGTTGTAAAGCTCTAATACAATTGCTTCCTTGAAAGCTCACCCTGAGCTGCAAGGATCTTAACCACCACTTTGCTTTCCTTAAAATCACTTTTGATAAGCAGAGAAATCTATAATGGCGGTGTATTTTATTTTATTTTTTTTACTTTATTTATTTTTTTTTACTCATGAGTCAATCATTAACTAATAAGATTGGTTGTTGTTGTTGTTTTCAGGGCTTTAGATTTGTATGCGTAAATAGCAGCACAGACAAAAGACCAGAAGGATTCACACATTGTTACAAAATGAAGTTAAGTATATAAAAGGAATAAAAGGAAGTAAATAACCGCATAAAATATATTTATCTTAAATAATGAACAGATTTAAAAAAAAATTCATCAAGTATAGGCTGCACTCATTTTATGACATAATGCTTTTTATTTGTTTTCTTTATGTCTTTATTTTCTCACGCGCACACACATCATATTAGTTCTAGTGCAGTCTCAAACTGCATTGGTTGAGTAAAGGGCTGTCACGTGATGAACGAACGACTCAAAAAACCTGAAGACTCAATAGATCAACTAATCAATTATCTTTGTGTTCTGTCGATTTGTCGATACCTCCCATTAAAACAGTTGGTAGTACAACTCGGCAATGAAAAATGCTACCTGTAAACTTATATGTCAACCAATAAACCAATGTCAACACTTACCACAACCCTAAACCAGTACTGCAAATACAGTAATTATGTGTTATATTCGCGGTTGTAACTTGAAGGGAAACAGCTACTGGAAACCAACAATAAATATTTTGTTATACCTGTTAAGTTCATTTAGGAATTGAGTGAGATGTATTCCTCATTAAGTAAGGAAGAGTCCATCTGATTAAATTAACCTTGATTAAAAGCAGTAAATCTATTGGTTGTGAACCCGCAGTATAACCTGGAGGAGTTCCGGAAGCTGATTGGCCATCACAACTTCACATGTTAAATAGAACCAGGTGTGCTTTGGTGATTAGTAGTGAGCAGAGGGATCTCTGTAGGCAAGGTTAATGTGCTTCTCCTACCCAAGTTGGTGGTGCTACTGATACTGGAGAAAGATTGCTAAAGCATGTTTGGAGTAAACCAAATGCTGAGACGGCGGTGAAAAGCCACAATGTGTTCATCAACTTTATAGAAGCTACTGGTAGGATAAAGACTCTTTTATTGACTGTTAAAGAGATCAATTGTGAATGTCTTGCAAGTTGTTTATTAATTCTAGCAGCTTTAGCATTTAAAATGCTATCTGGTCATGTGCAGTAAATGCATTTGATTTAGTGTTGTTAAACCAGTTTGCAATGTATTTCTGATTTGTGTGTATTCTAGTAACATTGGTTGTAATTTTAAATAAGTTAAAACCTCTTTAAATGACTGTATTACTGTGTGTAGTGACTCATATCTATATATTCTCTGTATAGGTTATTAAGCTAAGCATCTGAGCTAAGCATTTGAATTGAACTCTGAAAATAAGCAGAAGAAGACCAAGTTGCTGTTGAAAGATTTTAATAAAGTGCTTCAATGAAGAATCCGAATCCGATGTTTTGAGTTATTCCATGCATCCTATGAAGTTGATTGTTCAAGTAGCCTTGTTCAAGTTGGGGCAGACATTGAGGCTGAGAATCTCTAGATAACTTGACAATACCTATTAGATTGTGTTTATTAAAGTCTACAGCTACCCCAACCCTAAACCTACCCTTAAAGACACATTCAATGTTGTTCAGCGTGAGAAAAAGGACAAATATTGGGGTATGCATCCGCAGTAAACCCTGGTAGGAAAATATGATGGGTAGGATAAAATGTCAGGACATCATTAGCATTCCAGTATTTTAGTGGAAGCGAGCTATGCTCTGATTTTAAATCATAATTTTGTCAGCTCCTAAAATGGGTCATACCATTGATATTATAAATAATATATGAATAATCCAGTGCTAATTGACATAACATTTAATGCAGTATAGAAATATTCTGCCCTATTATGTGATTTTTATAAACCATTCCTTAAACTGTCATTAGAAAAATTATATATATATATATTTTTTTTTTTTTTGCAATAAGAGTTAGATTAACTGTCAATGATATCTAAGATTTTTCTTTCTTTCTTTCTTTCTGTATTTATTTATTTATTATCTTGTACCTTCCCTTACTATCAAAATTAGGAATTGACAAGAATCGTAATCACAACAATTCAAACGATACGCCGCCATTTTTTTTTTTTTACTGGCTTTAAACCCTTTCTTTTGTCTTTTAAACCCTTGCTTACCCTTCTTTGTCAACCACATAATCTTATATGTGAATGTACTTTTCAAAAGTAGTTATATAACAGTTGCTCCTGGCTACAAGCATAGGTAGTATGTTTACATAACAGTGTCAAACATGACAATTTATGGGACTAATATTAATGTTTTGCTCCAAAATCACTATAAAACAACAGTCGGGTTTCAAACAGTTAGCTTCTGTGGTTCTAAGTTGCTTCTTATCACAGTGAGACAGAAAATATTATTTATAATAAATTTTACTGTGATACAAGCCAATTAGCATTGTATTGCAATTGGGTGTTTATTGTCTTCCATGATTCATCAGTCAAAGCATCTCTATCTGCATGTGATAAGTGTGCAGTGATATCTGACATATTTGCCCATATAAGGAGTCTCACTTGTGAAACAGACATTACAGTACATAAGTGTTAGGGTTAGGGTTAACCCTGCTCCATAACTACTTTTTTACTCTTACTTGAGTCAAAGTATTTTTCAGTACTTGTACATGTACTCAAAGACACATTAAATATTGTTGTTCAGTGTGAGAAAGTAGCAATACGTTTACTTAAGTACAATTTCTTAGTACTCTTTCGACCAGCAGCTCTGAGTAACCATTAAATTTAAAGAGGTCATATGATGTGATTACATTTTTCCTTTCTCTTTGGAGTGTTACAAGCTCTTGGTGCATGAAGATGATCTGTAAAGTTGCAAAGACTAAAGTCTCAAATCCAAAGAGATGTTCTTTATAAAAGTAAAAACTCGTCCACATCCTCCTAAAACGGTTCGTTTAAACACGCCCCCACATGTTTACATCACTGTGTGGGAAGATTTGTAGATTTGTGATGTATATCAACACTTTCATCGTGGATGTAGCAGAGTCCAGGCCTGGGTCATCACATGGTTGCCACAAGCCCAATGGCCGGTCCTTTGTTGAATCTTCACTCAAACCTGCCAGCCGTTTCTCACTCAAGCCTGCTGTGTGTGATGCTGTGTGTTTTGTTGTGAAAGCGAAACTACATTGTTTTGCCTTCCAAAAGAGGACACAAGTCAGTTGTATTGACAATGCACACATTAAAGAATAAAGATAATTTCAATAATAACCAATGAAATCTACTACGCGCAGCACAAATTACTGCCTGCTTGAAGACATGCTTTTTGGGGGTGTTAAGTAATGGTGCAAATACTAATGACGCAAACGTAAGTAAAAGTTAGTAAATCCTGTTTTGTGATTCATTTTAATTATCTCCTCCCATAAATTTTGCATCTGAAAAGGAAACTACCAATGCATATTTAGTAAGGTCAGATTCAAAAATAACAGTCCATCCCTTTTCACCACTAATTCGTCACCGCGTGTCTTTAGTAGTTCATGAATTAAACTATTAGTAAGTTTGGCCCTAAATAGGCTATCAACCTTATTTTTAACATGGAAGCAAGCCTGTGGGTGAGACTGGTTTAAGTCAGTAATGTGTTGTCATCACCAATTGAGGTAAGTACTGTATGACATGGTGTGAATGCAGCTTTATCTCAATAAAGTTCAATAAAGTTTTCTTACATTATATTTTAAGTTAAAATAACGATTTACAATAATCATTTTCAATTCCCTGTATCCTTTTAAATGAACAGTTCAATCTTAAATTGAAAGGATATATTTTGAAATGTATTTATCAAATTTTTTCATTGCAATGGCACATTATAATGCCACATCTGTCAAGCTCCTAAAAAAAGCCTTCATGAAAATTACACATCATAGTCATAAAACTCATGCACTATATTTTAAGTCTTCTAAACATATTATTTCACTGTATGATCTTAGATTCAGGGTTCACCTAAAAAGTTAGAGGCTTAAACAACATTGTGAACCTTTAAATATCCTAAGATTTCAAGAATATATTACATTTTTATTGCAAAATACTGTTTTGGTTAAGGAATTATTAAGGTGATTTTTTTTTTTTTTGTTTGACCAAATAAAGAATATTGATCCAAAGATATGTGAAAATTCTCAAGATTACATTGTATAATTACAGTTCTCTGTACTTGTGAGACTGCTAAACACAGTTGTAAAAATAAGACTACATGAGAACCGTGCTAATAAAGACAAACAGATTGTGAAAGAAGGATTTCATTTTATTCTCAAGACTTCCCTCAAGTTGTTCTTCACCCCAAACTCATTGTAATAAAAAGCAGTTACTAATTTACACCTTTATAATAGACCAAGAGACACTGGTAAGTGTGAAGTTTCTATTAGCAGTCTAATGCCCAAGAAACTGATGTTTTTGCAGTTTAAAAACATTGTACACAATTCATTTTTCGGGCTTAATGCCAATATGTAGGCTTCCAAATTAGTGTTTGTATTTATCTGGTTACTTTAGGTCATTAATTTCACAGGATAATGAATGATGAGCTATTTGTCAACTAAATGAATTTATTGTTATTTGACGTATCATTCAAAGAAATACATACATACACTACAATGACTTTTTTATTATTGTTGTTGTTATTAATATTATCATTTATTACCTATGTCAACCCATCTTTTAAAGGCTTATGGAACTATAAAATACAGTTTGTTAAAGGTCAGTTTCACACATTTTACATTTTGGAAAGCAATAATATTAGACGTTATTGTAAACATTGCCTATAGGTGCCTATAGCATTTGATGTTTATGATTATCATATCTATCTTGCTTATCCTCAGATGATGTGGCAATTCTTAGTCTTCATGAAAAGTTTATTCTTTGTATGATTTTTTTATAAGGCCCTGTCAGTTTAAACTTCTGATATACAGATTTCCAAGTACATTGAGACAAAGCACATGCACAGAAAGCCAACTCTTTCACGTCAACTGTCAAACACGAATAAGGTTATGTCAAAACCCCACAGAGTTCAAATAAACACGGTCGGTTGTGTCTGCGAAAAGGAGCTGCATGTGTGTCAGTATAGTAGATCTGTAAAACAGCATCGGTCACGCTTTATTTTAAGGTCTAATTCTCACTATTAACAAACCATTAACTGTGACTTTTGCTTCAGTACAACTCTTAATTTGCTGCTTATTAATAATTAATACTTGTTAAGTTTAGGTTTTGGGTAGGTTTAGGGATGTAGAATATGGTCATGCAGAATATGTGCTTTATAAGTACTAATAAACATCCATTAACGTATTAATAGGCATGCAATAAACAACTAGTTAATAGAGAGAATTGGTCCCTATACTAAAGTGTTACCACAGCATCTTAGACAAGACAACAACACATTAATGCTACTCAACAAGGCCTCATTTCCTCTATTTTTTGTTTTATTATTATTATTATTTTATTTCATTTTTTATGGGGGGGGGAGTAATTATTTAAATGTGGGCACATTTGTTATTATAACCCTGTCTCTATTTAAATTTCCACAGTGAGAATCACAGTCAATAAAGGGCCAGTCCTCCAATGTATTCAGCACTGTTTTTTGAATCAATGATCAGCATTATCTGAGCTAATTACAGTTGCCGAGAGCTTGTCGCTGTGAGACCTTGGAATAGAATTACCTTGAGAAGTTATTTGTCCTGCAGCATTGGTATGCTGGTCGGAGTCATGTGGCTTCACTGCGTCTGACAAGCTCTTATCTCTCCCTCTTGTCCACAGGTGCTCCCTGTCACCACAGTGTGATCAAAATGCGGCGCAGAACCTGCGAACACCAAGCTCTGTTTACTCAGATAAATTACAGAGACGTGCAGGTTGCTCAAAGTAAAGTGCAACTTGTAACTTGCACTCACTTTTTTAAGCGTATGGACAGTGATGGTTGTTGGTGCTTGTGAAGCATGTGCATGGAGGCTTCAGTGCAAAGGAGCAGAACTGAGATGAGAACGTAACTTCCTTTCAAGTTATACCTCCTGGAAAACATAACCACAGGCATCTCAGTGCATCAAGTTCTGGATCTCATCATTAACACCAGTTAATCAACTCATTAGTAGCTGTATGACGTGAAAAATGAGTTTGAGGGCCTTGAGGAACAGCACTGAGAGACACTGCTTTGAAGGATAAAAAAAAATAAAAAATAAAAATAAAATTCCCCACAGACCACAACAAAATCTTCTTGTGGGTGACTTCAGACTCCTCAATCTTCCTAAAATTTTGTGTACAATCATTGTACGATCACTACAAACTCCAATTCATCTTAAATTAATTAGTGGAAGGACATGAGTGAAGGGTAATTGTAAGAAGATGTTCACCCCAAAAACTGTTTTGCAATGTGTGGGATGATACAGCATCCAAAATATTATAAGGAGATAAAAGTCAAATTTGGTCATTCATTTGGCTATAGCACAAAGTTTACATTAATTTAAAGTGGCAGTATTTCCACTACTAAGGCAGGATGAACCAGATTTTTGAAAATTTTAAACACTTATTACTACTTTCTATGTAATTCTGAAGTTATGCCTCCTTGAGAAAAAATAAATAAATAAATAATAGTGAATACTGAATATATAGGCTGAAGCATAGGAAGTATTTTCATAATATTAGTAATAAAAAAAAAACGACTCTACTCTGCTTTTGCCGATTTGTTATAGCAAATTTGGACAGTCAGATTTAACAGATATCAAAGAAATGTGTTGCATGATGGACAAATACTAAAATTAGTAGCTTCATGCTTTGATTATTGAGGACATCACACGTATATTTTAGAAGACATAATTTTCACTGTTGTGTGATCCTCAGTCGTTTAGTGTAAGATTCCCAGTTTTTCTTTGGAACCATTTTACAAATTCAGCAAGATGAGGACTAGTGTTTTGAAATAAATTCAGATTTGTAAAAAATGTGCAGTTCCAGTCTTAAATTGAAGAGGTCAGCAGCAAAAGCCTAAATGCCTTTATTAGAAAATAACCTATTCATTAGTGAAATTACTGAAGCTACTGTACCTGATAAAATGCATCTGAACTCTTCAATTATACTATTTAATTACATGAATTACCTACTGTATGCATATCTTTATTTTTAATTGAATAGATGTCAAAACAGCAAAAGATTATGAATTCAGATTGAATAATTTTAAGTTTTCAAGGAAAGCATTGACTGATTAACTGATTAATTGTTTCTTCTATTGTTTTAGCATCTGCAGTGATCCATTAATTTTACCAACTGGCAAAAAGTTATTTAAAGCGGTACTTGTTCTGCCATACTACATGTAGCACTTTCTCCCTTTTATAGTAATGTGAGTGAACCATTTTGGTATTTTGATAATATTCAGTTTGAAATATGAATCATTATTAAAACTAACTTTAAGAATTACAATTCTTGTTAATTCTTGTTAAAAAAAGCTAACACTAGATTTAGATTAAGGAACACATATTCACTACTAACAAGTTGTCTCTCAATAATCTCCTAATTTGCTACTTTAGGTATTGTGTAGGGTCAAGAGACCTGAATATGGTCATGCAGAATAAGGCATTAAGAAGTGCTTTATAAGTACCAATAAACAGCCAGTATGCTAGTTAAATGCATTCTAATTATAAGCAACTAGTTAATAATGAATAGTGTTCCCTAATCTTTAGTACTTTAAGGTACTTTAGGTTTAAGTAATTAAGTTTTGTTTTATTACCCAGACCACATCACTATCTACCTATGTTAATGAGCTAAAGGCCTGGCTAAATTCTAATTTTCTCAGTTTGAATTTGAAGAAAACAGAAATTTTAATAACTGGCCCTCCTTCGCTGACAAAACCTAAATGCTCCCAATTTCACCCTTGATGTCACAACAATTTTTCCATCTGCTACTGTCAGAAATGTAGGCAGTACTCTTGATCCTTCACTGACTCTGGATGTTTACATTAGGAAACTGTCCAAAGCTGGATTTTTCTAGCTTCGCCGTTTAGCCCAACGTTGATCTTATGCTTCCCAGAAAGATGCTGAATCATTAGGGCATGCTTTCATAACATCACGCCTTGACTACTCTTATGCTCTTTCTGCCAGATTACCAATGAACTATATATATATATATATATATATATATACAATATACAATATATTAAAAATTCTGCTGCAAGAATATTAACCCATATTAAACTATCTGCTCATGTTACCCCTATCTTATTTAAACTCCATTGGTTCACTGTACCATCACGCATTACTTACAAAATGCTTCTGCTTATTTTTTAATCACTCAGTTGCCTTGCTCCTCCTTTTCCCTCTGATCCTCTGTCTCCTTGCATTCCACCTTGACCACTTCAATCTGCAGTATGTGAACTTTTTACTGTACCTAGATTTTGTCTATCTTCGATGGGTGGCAGGTCATTTTCCATAATAAAAAAGGACAATAACCTCACTATCTGTATTTAAATCACAACTCAAACCCTACTGGTTTACCCAATACTATTAGTTATAACATGTTGTTTAGACACTCTCCTCATCCTACACTACAACCTGTATAATTATCTCTGGTTATTTCTGTTCTGTGTATTTTTGTTGCTTTTATTAATTTATCAATACTATCCTTTGACCGTTGTTACTATGTTGTGTATCTCTGTTTCCAGTAAAAAATTATCCCATGATATGCAACTGCAACCATGTCTATCCCTGGACTTGGCAAATGTCTACTGTCCACTTATTTTGATTGATTGATTGATTGTGAAATTACTGTTTATTATTATGTGAATTGACTGTCTATTGTGTTACTGTTTTTGTACAGTGTCCTTGAGCTATTATTATTATTATTATTATTATTATTATTATTATTATTATTATTATTATTATTATTATTATTAATCTAGTGTTACCAATTGAAATAATAAAAACATCTGCAGCAACATGTCTTTGGGCATGTCTTCCGCCCCATTTCAGATCTTATGCTTAAACTTTATACTTAAAACAATATTTTGTTACCATACAAATCCAAAAGAAATACTATCTTCCACATATTGACAAATATACATTTAAAGAGCTACTCCAGCTTACCCCATTAGAAGTAAGCTATTTAAGTGTTATGACTGTATGATCACATCATTATTTTGGGATGTGTGTATCTACCACGGTTCAGCCTATTTAGGTTTCATATAGAAATGTCCATAGCAATGTTCAAGGCATATGGATACTGTGAGCAGTTTTTAACTGAGGCCACAGGCCTTGCTGAAAAGGAATGGTGCCTTTGAATATATATATATATATATATATATATATATATATATATATATATATATATATATATATATATATATAGATGAAAGATGATCTATAGGGCAGTGTCTAATTATTCCCAGTCATTTCTTCTAGGCATTTCCACCAAGGCTGTGTCTTACTGTGAAGCATTTCCTGTATTGTTTATGAGATTAATGAGACATTAATGAAGAAATATTTTGCATATGGCACACTGAGGCCCTGTGAGTATTTAAGTTGCTGAATTGGTTTGATGTTAATAGTTTCCTCTAGCTTAGGGATGACACCTTGCCTTTCTGGGACCACAAACTACGTATGATTGAGGTATTTTTCTAACTCTGCAATTCTCTCAAGATCTCCTTGATTTATATCATGCGAGTGGCTGATGACTCCTTTGGGGCCACAAGCTGTATTATTCCTGATGCTATAATCTTCAAGAACTAACAGTTGTGTGGCTCAGTCATGCTAATTTATGGAAATGATCCTGAAAGGTTTGTGTTTACAAAGGTGTTGCACTGTTTAGTAATAAAATACTTTTGGGCCATAAGGTAATTTTCAAAGGATTTGTAAACAGCCTTGGTACAATGACACACTATTAGAAGTGTTTTTGTATTACTTTCATAGAAGCTCAAACCTGCTGATTACATTATTATAAAATCAATATCAGCTGCCACATGAGATCCTCGGGGCAGTATTAATTCAGTTTAAAACTATTTTTACCAATTTTCCTCACTCTCAGAACATTTGTTATCAGGAAGCACCAGAGAAGAACTTCATTCACTTCTGAAGAAATGAACATTTGAGTTTTCTTGTTAAGTCATTTGATGACATATCCAGCTAGGTGTTATCTGCCTTGTGTAGTTTAAATGATGAAAACAATTTAGTTTAAAACAATGTGTTCTGACGACAGTCAGATATTCTTCAGAATATTTTGCTATTTCTCAGTAAGGCAATAATTGATGCTTCAGCTTTTATGTGCCAAATTGGTTCATTTACTGAAGAAAAATGACTTGTGAGAAAGAGTGTTTCGGTGCATATTAGAGTGGTCTAGGTTGTCGCTGAAGGGGACATTTAAGAGCACTGTGACATTTTAGCTGTGTAACCTGAACGTGAAAGGTAAACAGAGCGGAGTAAACAAGGTTTGAGGAAGGGTATAAATATCGCTCACACTTCAATGATCACAAGCTCTATTCTAAGCAAACCTGAACTCTCTTCAGTCTGAAATTGTAATTCCAGAAATCTGCTAGACTGAAACACACCAATAATTTCACAATATAAAACCAGTCTTTATTTATACCTAATTTCATACATAACACTAGAAGACTGATTCAGCATTTACATATGATTTGAGAACAACACTCATTTTACGTCAAAGAATATTATTTTCACAGCTGAAAAAACTCAATTTGTTGTTATAAATCTACATTTTTATTTGTTTCAGTACTTTGACAGTAACAAGTGATAACATGCATTTCATAGGTGGCCCAAGGTGACACATTTAAACACTTTCAGTTGCTCCTCTTTATTGTAGCCAGTATCACTGCAGAGTGATTCTAAGTCTGCAGAGATAGACAGTCTGTATGTGAAATGGCTGAAATAGAGGTGTGAGTTCAAAACCATATGTGGTTGTGTGTTATATAGACGTGTGTATCTTCACATTTGTGTGATTGTTCCTGTAAAAGTATTGGTACATGTGAAGGTCAACAGCTGAGGGAGCTTTCTGAGTCACACAGATATGAACAATAGACATGATTTAGTGTGTCTCTAAAACAGACACACACACCACTCTTTTTTTTTTTTTGGTGCTGGGGATGATAGAAGGTCTCCTCAGATTCAGAAGTATTTATAAAGATCAGTAATCATTAGCGTTTTTATGTTGTTTTTTGGCCTTCAGATATATATATATATTCCATGCAACCAAAATGATTCCTAAAGCAATCAATAAATCAATAAATGTGATCAGTTTAATCCAAATCTTCTAAAAAGGCATACCCAAGCACTTTGAGTGTCCATTTACCATATCCAATGTGCTATTTTTTGTGTTGACTTTTACATGTGAATTTAAAAACTGAATTAAATCTGTCCATCATATAAAGTAATCATGTCTCTTCAGAAGATTCATATTTATTACTTTAACACTCAACTTTTCGATGCATCAAGGTTTCAGCTCTATAGACTTTAAATGGAGGAACAGAAATCTCTCAGGTTTCATTAAAAATGTAAATTTGTGTTTTGAAGATGAAAGAAAGTCTTATCGGTTTGGAACTTTTTGTGGTTAACAAACCCTCCCTTAATACAAGAAAAACCTTCTTTTTTTCTTTCTTTTGTTTCTATTAAAACAGTTTTAGGTTATAGATAATGCATTAATTTAGTAAGACCAAGAAAAGATTCAGTAAAATGCCTCAAGGTTACGTATGCAACCCTAGTTTCCTAGGGGAACGAGATGCTGTGTCAAAACACTATAGGAACGCCTCCAGTTTGTTAAGGAAGCAGACAGACAACCAGGTAAACAATTGTGAAGGTGGTTTATTATGGACAGCAGAGGAGCAGAATGAATGGACGTGCAGGAATGGGTGAGTATCAGAGTTCTGGTGTGAGGAATCCTTGAGTTCGATCCTTGAATGGATGACAGTACTTCCCTTAGTAGGAATAGCGGAAGGAGCTTTCCAGGATGGATTTAAACTTCGGTTGTGGTGGATGACAGAACGATGGCACACACACACGCACCACTGACAGAACTGAATGGATTAAGGCTTGCACACTCCTGGAGAGAGGATCTTGACAGACTGGGATCGTCAGCGAATACTGGCAAGTAAACACAAGAAGATTTGATTAGTGACATTCGCAGAGAGAAGCACTATGAGTCCGCTTCAAACAAACAAGCCCGGACAATGAGACGTGCGTGGTGTGTGCCTATGAAGCAGAGTGGCTGATGGAGTGCAGGTGTGTATCATCAGAACTCAGGTGACTGTGATCGCTGGGTGATCGTGGTGGAGTAACCGGGCCAATCCGTGACACAGTGTAACCACACTCTGAATCACGTGTGTTATCAGTCCAATGGATGGGCGAGACATCACCGACAGGGTGACGTAGCAACCAATGTAGCTACAAAAACACATGTGGTGGAAACAGCGGCAGCTTCTGGTAGATTGAGGGAATTGCTCACAGGATTGCCGGAAGTATGGCAGGAGATGCAGAGTTACATATATAACCTTGAGGTGTTTCACTACAGGAATTTGAGATGCATCAAAATGCTTTGGGAATGAAAAATGCCCACACCGCCAGATTTTCAAGTACTTGCAGAGTGTGTATGTACTTAGCACAACTATGGCAAGAGGACTGAGGAACCAGGAGCAGTACAAACATCGAAGTCATAGAACTGGACAAAGGTTTTTTGGTCTAATGGCATAGATTAACCTGCAGCATTACAAATATCCCGCATAGGCACCAGGGCATAGCAGAGGGCTCATAATATCTACCGATGGCATCAACGATCCACCTATTGGGGGTCTTCTTAGTAGCAGTTAGACCACTTTTGGAAGGACCATAACAAACAAGCAATTGGTCAGACTTCCTCCAAGACCAAAGAGGCCATAATGTGTTAGTGCTCACCAACAACACAGTGGTGGTCTCTTAAATCAACCACCAGGGTGGTCTTGCGTTCACACCCCCTTTGCACCAGATCCTTGCTGTTAGTAGCCCCAATCTGGTCAGGTCGAGTATGGTTCTCAGACCAGATTTCCCTTCTCAACAGCTCTCCATGGGAGAATCCTGTCAGGAGGGATCTCCTCTCACAGGCGGAGGGTATGATATTTCCACCATTTCACCATCATAGCTTCTGGTCTCTCAACTGAGTCTGTTGAGACAATAGCTGTGTTTCCACTATCGAGCTAAGACCGGGCGTGCTAGTGCGTGCCAGGGCCAGTCGCATTTCCACTGTCACTTCCAGGGCTTAATCGTGCCTCGCCGGGGCTTCCTTGGGGCCAACGGCCAGGTTTTTTCGGCCCGACAAAATCCTTGGGCCAAAGCGGGCCAGCTGGGGCTAGAGGAGGGGTTACGAACAAAGGCGGAGTTTCTCCGTGTCTAGAGAGCGTCAGCGCGGATCATTTCAGAAAGATAACAACTTTAACACCAGATTTAAATACTTTTTAAAATCAGTTGAGCTCAAAACTCACTCTTAGTCAGCAGCGAGTGTTTGAAATAACTTGATCCGATGTGGATTATAATCACTAAACAAGGCAGAAATATTTATAAGTAATGTAAAAGACTATGCACGATAAACATTAACATTACCATGGTAAATATGACCGCTTGGAGAAATCAGACATCAGCTTCTTATTCTCTATCACAATCGTGTATTTATTTAGTAACTTATATTATCTATCACAAGCCTCGTCTCGAGAGTTTAGCTCATGTTGCCTATTATAAAAATATAATAATGTTTTTGTTCGGGATCCTTTTTAAAAATAAAGATATAATTCATTCTTAATGTGATGTATAGGCCACTGTGACTACAAATAAACAGAAACAGACTCACTGAATAAGCAGGCTATTTTCATAAGCGTTAAAAATAAATAAATAAAATAGAAAGTGTATTTATGTGTGATTAATTTTGAGTCTTGATAAATTAAATCAATATGATCACTGTATCACTTATTCTATAGTTAAAACATCCATGCTTTTGAATTTGAATATATAACAAAGCATGCAAACAAACGGCCGCTTTTATCATGTTCATTTTGTGATCGCGCATGTTCCAGTGACTTATTTCTTCGTTTTCTGATAACTTCTCTAGTGAAATAATGAGGTTGCATGACGTTGTTCTGAGAGGCGTGTAAAGGGCGTGTTTTAGTGACGAGCAGCGGAGCTTCAAGCTCCCCTGTTGAAACCCTGCGCTACTCTGGCCTCGCTGCTACTGGCCCGAGGCTATGAGCCCCACCCAGCCCGCTTTAAGCCCTGGCTCGCACTGGCCCGACAGTGGAAATGCGCTATTCCTCCAATCCAGAGCTCCTTCAACAAGGAAACTGTATGGCCTGTGGAGACTCCTCACTTCTTGGTGTGGAGATCGCCAGCTTAACCCAGTCAACTGATCAGTTGGTTCAGTCCTGGAGTTCCTGCAGGCTCGTTTCTCCCACGTTTGACCCACTCCACCTTGAAGATGTACGTGGCAGCCATAGCTGCTTACCACATCCCTCTTATTTCATCCTAAAAGTGTACGTAGGCACAAAAAGCACAAAAGATTTCAGATTTATAAAATCATGCCAGATGCCAGAACCTGCGCAAAAATCCCTTTATAAATCCCAATCAGGGAAAGATTGTGTGTACGTGTACATCTGTGCATTTTATATATTTTTTTTACTAGGCATAACCTCATCTGCATAGAATCTCCATATTCCCATGCACAGGACACCATGTTTAACACTGAAACATTAAGGAAATATGAGATAGGGACTATAATGCCATTTGTGCCATACAAATTAATTTTTATTGTTAAGTATCTTTATGTTTTATGATAAATATATGGGAATATCCATTAAAACTAAATGGTTTAACATTTTAGAATAGAGTCGTTCTCATTCTTTTACATTGGCCAAATAGTATTTCCATTATTTTAAACAATTCAAATTGTATGTAGTCTTGCTGATGAACATCTTTTAGCAATTTTTAGTGTAAACTGATAGGCCCATATTTTTTGCAGTGTAAATACAATTGTCTGATTCAACACATCACTGAAAAAGTATTTTAAAAAGAAAACATGCAAATTTTACCATTTTCTCCTAGTTATATCCTTCATATATAGTGTTATGTACAGCTGCGGTTGTACAGTAAGATATTATCATTGGTCCTATGCCGTACAATGGACCGTTCCACCGAATCCAGCAGTGTCCACCACAATATCAAAGTAAGTTTGCATCATTAATTACTTTGCTCACTCGAATATTTCTCATAACGGGATCTGTTGTTTAGTTAAAAAGATTAATTATTGTGCACCAATAGCACTCCTCACTGTCATTAAAACATAGCATACCACGCCAAAATTATGTACTGTTAATAAAATTATGTAATTATGTTGTTTGTAAATGATGTAATTTCAGTGTTTATCACCTTTAATGAGTGTGGAGTATTTAATGTAAATGTATATATCAACATGAAAACTTTACTTTTCTCACTCCAGGTAAAAGAGTTTGTATGCATGGTCTGGAATGTATGTACGGTGCATACATAATTAAGCCTAGTTTATTTTTTTATTAATCACAACAAATGTGTGGAAAATTGCATATGCAACATTTATAAAAGACCCCTGGCCATTTTTATGCTTTATTTTACAGTGTAAGCTGTGTTTGCCAAGGAAGACCAAACTAGCAGCTTATAAAATCAACCATCCGCAAGCATGTAAAGGTAAGCTTAACACTTGCATAATTGCATTGTTGGTTAAAATTAAGCTTTAATAGTTTAGTAAAAGGTTGTACAGAAATTTGCCTAAAAGATAGTGGTGCAGGTTGTGTGATATATATCATATAATATCGTAACTGTTATTTTAACAATGTGCGATTTGACATTATTCAGATTAGAATAGTGTCCACACACATTTAAAAGGTGTTCTTTCACTGCGTGATTCAGGCTTTTAAAATGCATTTAGAATGAAAAAAAAAAAAAAAAAGATATAGGGGCAAAAAAATAATTTTGTATACTAAATAAATATCATATTGTATACCATATATATCATATCAAATGAGTGCCATTTTTTTCCTCCAAAGATTATTACATATAGATTTTTTACAACAGTTCAACAAACAAGAAGTTAATTAAGAGTCTTGTGTTGTAGACACCATATTGCCTGTTTTTGCTGTATTTCATCAACAAAAATTATTCCAAACACAACCACCAAAGCACAGTTTTGCACACAGTTTTGTTTTTTATTTCTGATGATTTGGTTCAATCGCAACAACTCACTTATAAATAGTGACTTGCTGCGACCTGTAACTTAAATTCACTTTTGATTATATAACCAAAAGATTAAAGGGAAAAAATCTGTATTTTCTGCAAGCTGTTTTCAAGATAAATTTTGATGCCTTTTTAAAAAAAGGACACTTACGAACTCCAAAAGGACACCAAAGGAGCCCATTTAAGCACATATGAAAGAAAGAAAAATCTGAAATGTATAGTATGTGTGTACTTTTAATTGTGTTGATTGTTAGACTGGTACTTTTACTTGTACTTAAGTAAAATTAAATTAATGTAATTGTACTTGAGTAGAATATTTTTGTACTCTTTCCACCTCTGGCCATCTCATCGCTGAAGAGAGACAGAGATTTGCAGGCCCTGTCAGTGGCCCCCTCCTTCCTAGTCTTTGAACCTGGTTTAGACAAAGCTTTTCTTTACCCCAGATAAACATCCCTAAAGTGCCCTCCTCTTGGCTATGGCCCGTTGTATTGTACGCCTTCTGTCTTTCTCCCTTCCCGGGATCCAGACCAGCAGAAATTTAACTGTATGTGTCCAGTACAAGCAGAGAAAACCCCTTGGTCAGCCACCACTGTAGGGGTCTCATGTACAGCAGGCTTAAAGGTATCACATTGGATGCAGCTGCAATCATTCCCAACAGTTTCTGAAACTGCTTGACAGTGAGTGAGCGGCCTTCTCTGACTCTCATGACTGCAGTGAAGATTGACTTGATCCGAGCAATGACAGCTGTGCCTGCATCATGGACGAATCCCACACCATGGCCAGATAATTGGTCCTCTTTAATAGAGAAAGCACACTTTTTTTGGAGTCCAGCCTCAACCCCAGCTTCTTCACGTGGACGAGAATGACATCTCGACTCAAACCACCGTCTGCTCCAATTGAGCTAAAAATCAACCAATCGTCAATAAAACTGAGTATGCTGAAGCCTTGGAATTGCATTGGTAGGCTTCGCCCCCAAAAGCAAACCTCATGAACTTCCTGTGTTGGGGAAGGAGGGAGACATAGAAGTATGCATCTTTCAGATTGTTTATGACAAACCAGTCCTCCCCTTGTTTGAGTAAGCATCCTGAAGATGGAGCTGCCCTCCATCCTTCTTTGGACCTAAAGTGCCTGCTGTAGAACCCGGACTCTGTGGAGGAGGGACCACCTCATTTGCCTCCTTCCTCAACAGAGTGTTTACTTCTTGTTCTAATACTGGAGCCAGCTCGGGACACACCAGGGTGGGAACGATCCAGTTGAAAAAAGGCTGGACAAAAAAAGGACAACCGAACTGAATTCTGCAACCTCTTTCTACAGTCTGCACAACCCAGTGTGATATATTTGACTGAAATTTCCATACTGCCAGAAAATCTATTATGGAAGTCTCTCAAGATTGACCTTTGGTGAAATAGAAGTGGCCCATTCAGTGCCCTGAAATGGAGGACAGGCAGGAGATGACCTAACTAGCCACTCTGGAGTCCTCCTCAGAGGCAGCGAGCCCCCCAGAGACACTATATTTCCGGGCGGACACTGAGATGTGTGCTCTTAGGGTTAACATCACGGCCTCCTGGGAGGAGTGACTGGCACCTTATTTAGAGGTGTACACCACTTTGCCCCAGCTGGGGCTGCCCTGGAGCATGACCATCAGGGCTTCTTGGCCGAAGAATTCTTAGCCAGAAGAACGGTCCTCTAGAGATCTGTGAGGGAGGAACTGCTGAAATGCTGCTGCTTGTTTACGGGCCTCCTGAAACATGTCGACGACGGAATAGATGGCGTCACCGAACAGACAAGAAGACGCAAGCAGTGCGTTTTAGGAGGAAAACCCTGTCTTTCTCATCAATCTAAGACAGGGTCAACCAAAGCTTTTTAATATCATTGGCTTTCACTTCCCTTTTCAGCAGGTCTTGGTAGGCCTAGTACTGCTATACTGTGATGTACCCTTTGTACCCTTTGTTCACCAGTGCCACTTTTGAACAAAGCGGTTTTGTGGGCAGTGCCAGGGCTTTAAAGGATGATTCTGATTCCTGGGAGGGGGCACTGGATCTGGAGGTTAAGAAAGAAGAAAGGGACTCGCCTGTCTCCAGATCCATTCGTGATCTCCACGACGGCCACAGCCATTCTGCCTTGGCAGAAGCAGGGCCTGAGCCACAAGGAACGCTAGCGAGGACTCCCTCCTCGAAAAGAGCCCTCTGAGAGTGAAGCGTTCACAGCAAGAAGCATTCACAGTGCGGAAAGTCTGCCCCCCTTGAAAGTTGACTCACATGCTTTATTCCCAACCAAACAACACAAAGGCTGTGTGTATCCCCACCTGTGACTTAATGAGGGCAGGGAGGAACACACAGCCTAGACTGAAGTTAGCTTTTTTTCATCACCCTTATTCTTAGTCTTATCTTTTGATTTTGGCATGTTTAGGCCAAAGGAGATCATGACAGACAATGGTAAATAAGACATACATGTACACACACAGAGTGTTTCATTGAATGACAAAAGCTGCTGTTGTTTCCACCGCACATGCATTTATAGCTTCCTGGTCGCTACATCACACCTTCTGTGATGTATTGCCCATTCACTGGACTGTTTACACAAGTGATTCAGAGCGTGGTTACACTGGATTCATTCCTAAAGCATTTTTACACAGCTCAAGTTCCTGATGGGGAACTAACAACAGTGATTTTTTTTTCTTTTTTTTTTCTTTTTTTTTATCTTCAAGGAGGTCAGGGACTGCAGATCCTTTGATAGCTTCTACTGGTCAAAAGGTTCTAAAGGTCAGCAGCTTAAACCTGGCTTAGATCGTCTCAGTCCACAGGCAGTGCTTTTCTCATTAATGACTTTTGACAGTTTGTCTAAAAAAACAAAACAAAATAAATAAATAAAAAACATTTAAAATGACATGTGGGTAAATAAATAATAGAACTTTGAGCAGTGTACTTCTTGTATCAAATGTAAAGGTTATGAATTATTTTAAGCTTGTACTCAAAGAAAACGCCATATATATATATATATATATATATATATATATATATATATATATATATATATATATTCTGAATGAACTGCTGGACCATAGAAGATGGGAATGGTGTTTTACATCCACCAATGAAAGTTTACACTGAAGATATAATGAGATTCGGTTACTGTGACAACCTTGGCCAAGAGGTGCACAAAGCGTTCTTGGCGTTTCAAGCCTTGAGTGTCCAGATTCACTATCAAAGTGTAGGTCCAAAGTCCCTGAAGTCATTAGCAGCCTGCCAGCACTCTGTGTGTATACACACTCTCCTCTAACACCAAGCTGGGAGTGGCAGTATGTCCATACAAGCGGTAACAACTGGAGAGAGTCCTCCACTTCTGAATTTAAAAGACGGATAGGTTGTGGCCTGGAGGGCAAACTAAGTGATCATTATTTGAATGACTGAGTGTTCGATGTTAGTTGTTCTTTCGGGTTTTACTGTTAAATCTATCTGTTTGGGGCTGAAAATTGCTTCAAATATACTTCAATTCCCACACAGCTATGTCCACACAAGTATGTTCTTTCCTGAAGACATACGCAGTACCACCTAGTGGACTATTCTGTCTCTCAACATTTACTTTCACACAGGTGAGTGGACGAAAAAAAATAAAAAAAATGACTGCACATGGATCCTTTACGTCAAAATTATAACACATGACTAGTTGTGGAACACAGATGGCGGAAGTGTTCATGTAGCAACTCCAAGGTTATGTGTTTGATTTCAAAGCTGTGCATAAAGTGATTAAATGGGTAACTCTAGATGGTGAGTAGAGTTTAAAATAGAATGTTCTACATATTTAAGCATGATGTTTATGATAAGGGTTGTTATTCTCAGTACGGATGGGAACGGAGCAGTAGTTTGATGCTAGGGAGAAAATAAATGGTTATTTAAAGCTAACATTGGAGGGTGGTTGAGGTTAAGATGGGATAGCTGTAGGTAAGCGGAAAGTAAAAGGAGTTGAGGCTACGATTTAAAAGATTTAGAATGAACTTGAAAGGGAGTGTGAGAATGTTTCCCCCTAAATCCTCTGACACTGTTAGTGTCTTGAAATACACAAAGGTTCATCCAAGGGAAAATGTCAAAATGCAGATTTAAGTTTGCTTGCTGTTTAGGAACTGAAAACTGACAAATGTGCATAAGTAGTATTCTAGGTAATTTTGGGTGCTATTGTTAAAGATTTGACGCATGCATATTGTTGAAGGTTGAATGCCTTTGTTTGTCAGGTAAAATAGGCTGCCACATAGAGATGACAACATGTGATGTGAATTTCGCTGGAAACTATTTGCTGTCTTCTGTATGCCATCATGCACAGTCTCTCACACACTAACAAGTTTATAACCAGAACAATAACAAAGCCATGGAAAGATTCTTAACAAAACACACAATTTCCATAAATAGCTCAAAAAATACCCTACATCTGTAGAGGAAACCCAGCATATACAATCTGTCATAGTTTTCACCATTGTTTAGCTTACGCTGTTTTCAAAAGTGTCACATTCGAAAAGAAAGGCAAAAACACATTACAGTGTCCATGTGACATGCATTAGAGATTGCTTTTACTGCAATAACCAATTAAGTAATTCCAAGTTCTTTTACAATAATCACTTTTAAAATATATGTTGTTCATACTCATTACTTAGTCATGTAATTAAACGTTAGCACAACCACTGCAATACAAAGCGTGGCCTACTAATCTATTAACCACTTCTTACCCACATCTTATCTAAAGGTTGCTTCCTCATCTTCACCCTCCCGTCTCTATCAGCTTCTGCCTATTTTTCAAGATCTCAAATCAGTGCATTAGGATCCGGAGGGAATCATCTGCATAGATTTCTCTCTCTGCTCCGGCTCCCTGTGGAGAGTTGTGCCACAGGCAGCCCTCTTCTTCTGTAGTCGACAAATCATCAAAAATATGCAGCATTACTCTGTCTCACCATCCCTCAAACACTCTCAACATCCTGTGATTCTGTTAGTGTGCTGGTTTATGTTGTATTGCATTTAATATTTTATTTTATTTATTTATTTTACTTTATTTTTTTATGCAGGAACTGTACATTTGACAAGTCCCATTTTCAGCATGATACCATGCACACATTGAGGTATGGTTTACACAAAAATGACAACTATGCCATTATTTACCCAGCCTGATGTTCCATATGCTGTTCCAACCCTGACTTTCAGTGTGCATTTACTACTAAATAGTAAGATTGTTGTATATATACAGTACAGACCAAAGTTTGGACACACCTTCTCATTCAAAGAGTTTTCTTAATTTTCATGACTATTAAAATTGTACATCAAAAATATGAATTAATACATGTGCAATTATATATGGAATTATATACATAACAAAAAAGTGTGAAACAACTGAAAATATGTCATATTCTAGGTTCTTCAAAGCAGCCACCTTTTGCTTTGATTACTGCTTTGCACACTCTTGGCATTCTCTTGATGAGCTTCAAGAGGTAGTCACCTGAAATGGTCTTCCAACAGTCTTGAAGGAGTTCCCCGAGAGATGCTTAGCACTTGTTGTCCCTTTTGCCTTCTGTTTGCGCCTTCAGTGTGACTCTACACTTTTTATAGTCATGAAAATAAAGAAAACTTTTTTGAATGAGAAGGTGTGTCCAAACTTTTGGTCTGTACTGTATATATATATATATATATATATATATATATATATATATATATATATATATATATATATATATATATATATATATAGACATACATGGGTATTACAAGGAGAGGGTGACTTATGAGGACATAACCATGTTAACCATGCTAACCATGAGGACATACAGAATTAGTTCTATTTGTTTTTTTTTTTTTTTTTTTTTTTTTTTTAAGAAAGTAAAAATGCACAAAGTTTCCTGTGAGGGTTAGGGTTAGGTCTAGGGTTGGTGTAGGGCCATAGAATATACAGTTTGTAAACTATAAAAACCATTACGCCTATGGGATGAACTCACTTTTCACAAAAACAAACGCGCGCGCGCGTGTGTGTGTGAGAGTGTGTATAGAATGTGTAACATGTAAAATTAAAAAAAAAATAATAATTTTAAAATTAATTTATTTTCTTCTTTAATTTATTTCTGCAAAAAACAAAATCAAATATGACTTTTATCAATGAAAACAGTATTCTTTCGTTCAAAGGGAAAAGTCTTCAGAGGGCATCTTATCCCTCATTCCTCAAAATTTCTTCTTTTGTTCCACAGAAAATAGAAAGTCATGCAGGTTTGGAAAAACATACTGGTGACTGAATGACTGGATTTTCATTTTTACATGGTATTTACTTACATTCAAATATGCATTTTATGAGTTCACATTTTCTGGAACTTTTATCTAAAGCAACTTAGATTGCATTCAAAATGCACACACTACTATTTAAAAGGGATAGTTTACCCCAAAAATGAAAATTCTGTCATAAATTACTCACCTTCATGTCGTTGCAAACCTGTAAAACCTTCGTTCATCTTCAGAACACAAAGATCATTTTGATTAAATCTGAGAGCTTTCTTACTCTGCATAGACAGAGATATTTTGATATTTGTGTTTTCTTTGCACACAAAAAGTATATTCATAGCTTCATAAAATTACGGTTTAACCACTGATGTCACATGGACTATTTTAACTATGTCCCTTATTATCCTTCTGGGCCTTGAACATGGTAGTTTGATTCCTGTCAGTGCAAAAATATGAAAAATATTTAAGTTTGTGTTCTGAAGATTAATGAAGGTCTTTTAAACAACATGAGGGTGAGTAATTCTGGGGTGAACTATCACTTAAATCTACAGGAATGCTAAAGTACCAAAAGAAAAGGTATGTGTTCTAGATTAACTACTACTTCTTTAAAGATGATAAACTGTAATGAACATTCATAAAGGAATGATTTACTAACTTGTTCATACAAATATTTACATTTATCACATTTAGTGTAGTTGCTAAAAAAAACTGCCTTTCCATACACAAAAAACTGTTTAATCAAAAAAACATACCAACACACACACAGCTACCTCAACACAAACATGCAGCCATCTAATAATTGTATTGGATGTGCTGCAGTTGGTCAAAAGTGTGTAAAAGTAGAAACTAGAGGAATTCACCATGTTTTCAGCATGTTCTCCCTTCCAAAATCTCAAAACAAAACCAACCAACCAAAAGGCAAACAAGGACTTTCCATGACACATTAACTATTCATACCCATTTGCATGGCAGTGCTGTCCATGGATGCCAGGATGCAGTCTCTGTTCAATGCTAATGAATGCCTGCAACATGGGGATAAGAGAACAGGGTGTTGTTCTCTTTGAGAAAGGGCCAACACTAATATGGATGACTCATTTGTAATGTAGAACAAGATCAATTAGAAATCTGGCATGGGAAAGTCTGCATATAAAACCTGTGCAATGTAAACCCAGGCCCCCCTCTAAAGAATCATAGAAAAGCAAGTCCTCATTTATGAGAATAGGAGTGTTTTGTCAGTAATGGGATTACAGGAGGCTGATATAATGTATGTTGGCAGCTGGTTTCAGCACTCCGCGTTCATTCTTGCCAGCACCAGCTTATTTTGTATGGTTTTAAAACAATAAATTTCAAAATTGTTTATGTTTTCATGCAGCTATCTTATGGAGGCAAGCTGTTAGTTGGCAATTCGTGCTGAGAATATGCAGCTACGTCAGATCTAGCCCCATCATACTACAAGGCTACAGACACGGCGGTTGGTTGATAATGTATTTTTGTGAAATGCCTAACCTAGTTTTTCACAGAATGTTTGTATACATTTGCAGAGATGCCATGAAATAAAAATAAGTGCTGTGAAGGTTCTTATTGTCAAATGTAATGAGCGCTGCTTATGGGAAAAGATGAGTTGTACTCTGCGGTAAGATCTAGCTTCACACAACCCTTTTTTCCCTTTGTAAGCAATAATCCCAGGCTGTCGCACTTTGTTTGCAGGTCTACTTCAGCACTAACTCTGTTTACTTTTGAGGTTCTGTGAGTGTTTTTGCCAGCATCATCTGTGACTGGTGCGAAATTGAACTTGTGTCAGACAGCAACAATGACAGCTGTAAGCTTCATTCCTGCTTGCCTGCTCACTGTGGCAGAGCTGCAGAATCGGCACTTGTGTTATACAGTATTTACAGCCCGCTCTAAGCCTGGGCTTTATTCTGAACGCCAATATGATAAATAAGCTGACTGCACTAGGTTTCTTACTGGTGCTCGCTGAAATCACCTTGTGCCGACTAAAACTGACCTTTAGTATGACTAATTCTATCTCATTTTAGTATCTAAGATTTACTTAAAAATGATCTTTATCTCTTAAACACACACTGAAAAGCCAAAGCATTATGACCACCTGCTAATATGACTGTTGGTCCTCTGTGTGCTGCCAAAAGGGGACACCTACATTGAACTGGAAGTGTACTTTAGCACTGGTGATTAAATGGGCAGGGTCTATTTTTAATAGCATTGAAATAAAAAATAAAAATGAATTTACATTGAAAACTTATTTTCTGATTAGTTTATTAATTTGGGACTTCAGAGGGTTTTGAAATGACAGCATTTCAATTCACAAAAAAAAAAAAAAAAAAATGTAATTAACTACTCATACTCATCCCGTTCCCAGCCCGTAGAACCTTTGTTCATCTTCAGAACACACATCAAGATATTTTTGATGAAATTCGAGAGCTTTCTGACCCTGCATGTTCAAGGGCAAGAAAAGGTAGTAAGGACACAAATAACTCTTTGAGTGATACGGTCCCACATATGGGATTTTTATCTCTGTCCCCCTTGCAGTATGGTCCCACATATAGGATTTAGAACGTTCAGTGACGTCACATAACTGCCAAATTCAAAGCTTTAGAGGGCGCTGAGCAAGAGAGAGACATGCACTACTCTTGTCATATAATCACAACTATGCAATGTTCTTAACCACATAATGCATATTTTAGGATTCAGACATTTAAATACACATAATACATTTAGAGTTTGAAAAATACACACATGTGTCAATGGAAGCAACAATAATAATCCATTCAAATTTAATTTGCCAATGTGTTTTATTCATATCGGAGACACACCGTGTAAGTAACTATAAAGTTCACTCTATTCTTCATCCAGTTCACCGGCAACTTATTACTTGTATTTCGAAAGAAACTGATGAATTATCTGAACTGCAGCACGAACAAGCATGGCGGCGCCCATCTCACATTACATATCACATTACGTTACATTTAGAAATATTTTTTAAATTAGAAAACACACTCATTTACACATATTTGTGAATTGGAATATCAGATTGTTCATGAAACGGTATGCAAGTTTGTGAATATTTTAAATAAAAAAACAGTGATACAGTCATACAGTGTTATTGTAGACGCGGTGTGTCACTTGACAAGCCTGATGCGTCGCCGTTGGAAACGGTAAGGGAAAACGTTCTAAAATATCTGTCACTATTTGCTGAAGAATTGATATAGGACTACATTTCTTGTCAAATAAAATACTTTATTTTAATTCATTTAGTTTTGACCAGCTCTCCTCACAACCCTCACTCTTTTCTAAGCTCTGTGAAAGAAGAGGAAGCCTTGAGCCTAGGAAGCACTGGAAGGACGATAAGGATATCTGGAGTAAAGTGGATTATTCTGTAAATCTTGCCCTCTGAGGACTGCACAGAGAAATGCTGACAACTTTATTTGGACAGCAAAAGAGAGAAGCCACATAAGAACTGATTTTTATATTTGCAGAGCACACAAGATTA
Organism: Carassius auratus; assembly: GCF_003368295.1. Lineage (NCBI taxonomy): Eukaryota > Metazoa > Chordata > Actinopteri > Cypriniformes > Cyprinidae > Carassius > Carassius auratus. The sequence goes on along the minus strand of NC_039268.1, from coordinate 9,892,511 downwards.
TTTTTATTCTCCAAATACAACTGGACAAGTATAATGTATAGTACTGACTGATCATGGCATTGCACAAACACATATTGGCTGATATCAATTGTGAATTGAATATATACTGAATTTATATTTTTACAGTGTCACTATATCAATACTTTTCCATATCAGGGAACCAGTATTTTTAATATGGTTTTAATATGTGAACATTATTCACATAATAGTAATTATTCATAGTAGCTCAAGCATGTGAAGTACGTCAGAAATGAAGCGTGTATATTATATCCAGAGTACAAAACATCAGTGATTACGAGGGGTTCTGTTTGCTTTTGATGGAATGCAACATGGCACTTGTGTCTGGTGTAAACTAATGTCAGCCACTAAGAGACTAAGCCACTGTTGTCAACTATTTTCATTTGAAAGTAGCTTAAGCCCCAGGGCCAGTTGAACCAGCTGGGCATACACCCAGTTGTTAGACTAGACTGCACGTAAAATATATTTTTAATTTGTGAATAGAATTAATACCTGTTGCACCATCTATGCATAGTTCTGTGTCTGAGATTAAATTGTATGCCTAGGCAAAGGTAGGTATAAAGTGAATTATTTGCTTTTTCTTTTTTTTTTCTTTTTTTTGATTAGTTATTATGATTCATGTCTGTTAATTATTACTGCAGACGTGAATTGTACTAATGTTTGCTATAAATGTTTGGTCATGAAAATCTTTAAATCCATTCATTAAGCTATTTAGCACGCTTTTAATCAGAAATGCAGTATCAGTTTTCAAATTCTGTTAATTTTATTACAAAATACTAACCATAAATATGTTTTTTTTTTTTTTTTTTGTTCAGCCACAAAAATATGTGAACAATGTCAAGGAAAGTATTTACGTCAGAAAAGACATTAATTTTACATAAATTCCATAGTCAGCTAAAAAAAAAAAAAAAAAAAAAAAATTCTTGGTGCAACAGGTGTAAATATTTATGATAAAACTAGAGCCCAGCATAGGACTTTCTAATCCCCGGATTTAGAAATTGCGATAGAAATTGCAAAAACACGTTTGTGGCCTGCAAACGTTAGACCCCTCCCCGACCCATGCATCGGGCCCTTGGAATCATCCTAACCTACACTTTGTAATTGTAACGGTATAACTTCATAATAATGGGAAGAAGGAGGCGGGAACCGGCAAACATTCAAATCAAACTTTAACAATAAAATAAACACAAAACAGTGTGACAGCCCGTCACGGACAACTACCGCGCACAAACAAAACCAAAACACAAAATAAAAGCCCAGGCCTGGTCCTCTCTCATCATTCACTGTCGTATCTCCTCTTTTGTATCCTTCTGATCTCCTCTGCGGGACTCGAGACCAGTGAGTGGCACAGGTGTCGCTCATTTCCAAATCACTCCACCGGCCTCGCACCGTTCCCACAGCTCGTCACATTAATGAATCTACATTTAGTTTGGGATTAGTTAGGTGTGTCAGTCTATTTCCTAAAATCATAACACTTTTTATACCCTTTCCATTCCAGAAGTAAAGGAATCACTTCTGAGATTATGTCTCTGGTCAATTGAATTAAGGAAGTCAAAGAAGGTGAGAGACAATTTCAGAGGGAGGAAGAGGGCAAAGGATTAAACAATAGTATTTGGTGCTTGAAGCATGAGAGGTAAATCAAACTTCTCTAACACTCTCATAACACATCAACGGTTAGAGGGTTCAAGAGTGCACAGCGGCAAGCCAATGAGGCATAGTGAGAATGTGATGGGTTTGTAATGTTCTGTGACGGTTTTTGTCATCACCTGCCACACACTACACTAGTATATGCTTCAGGACATTCACTGTGGGTTTAGACTTGCCATGAACACAATAATAAGCCAAAGCTTTGCCAGTGGGGGCAGGAGGTGCATTGTAGTGTGCACTTTGTGCTCTACTAGGCTTTGTTAAATGCTACCAGGGACACATAATCTTTAGTGGGTTAAAGTTTAATGAAATCCATTTTGTGACAGGTTATTAAATTCTCTAATCTTGCCATTTTTCTACCTTACTGGAATGTTTTTTTATTGTTGTTGTTTAGTTTTTTTTTTTTTTACAGTGCTACATAATGTTTGTGACTGCGAAAAGAGAAGATAAAGAAACATAATAGCAGGGTTAGTAGTTATTGATAATAATACATACGCTGATTTGGTTTTCAGTTATTATTCTGCTAGATTCATCTGCCACCTTAGATACTGTAAACCATCACTGGTAATCACGGGGATTCCACTTCGCTGGTTTGAATCCTATCTCACTGGTAGGTCTTTCAGGGTGGCCTGGGGTAGGGGAAGTATCCAAAGCACATCAGCTGGTCTCTGGGGTTCCTCTGGGATCAGTTCTTGGACCCCTCCTCTTCTCCATATACACTCTTGGAGGGCTTTGTCCTACAGAGTTTAGCTCCAACTTGTCTCAAAACACCTGCCTGGAAGTTTCAGATATACCTATTAAGACCTTGGTTAGCTGGTCCAGGTGTGTTTAATTAGGGTCGGAGCTAAACTCTGCAAGATACCAGCCCTCCAGGACCAAAAAAGTATTTTCTAACATTATAAATTCCTTTTTATCAATTTTTGCATCTTTGCTGAATAAAAAAATATAGTTTTAACATTGCATAGTGTATATTACTGAAAAAAGAAAACAATTCCCACACACTGTCGATTACTGCAAAATTATCAAAAAGGTTTAATGACAATGTTTAGGTCGCATGACCTTCAGGTGTGCAGAGATTGATTGTTCATAGTGTATATTATTAAAAGTGTATACTAAATGGTAAATAAATAAAATAAAATAAATTTGCACTGAAAAATGTATTGTTAAATATTTTCTTTTATAGTTGTTTTTCCTTTTATACAATTATTCAGGAAAGAACTGAGAGTAGACACCATGCTGTGCATATACAGCTGCTTATCAAGTGAACAATGCTGAAGCATTAAACCACTAAACATGGAAATGCTGTGACTGGGATGTCCTCAGCAATTTAACATTCCCATTGTATATCACTAGACCAACACCTTTAACTCTGTGTAAATATTTTAATGTCAAAAGAAAAAACAGTGTGCAGCAAGAAAACAACAACTATTATCATGTCTTAAAAAAAGGCATATTAAAGTTTTCTTATTTCTTAGCTGTGGAATTCAGCTGAAAAGTTAAAAGTACTGCTTAATGGTAGCTGAAAGCATAATCAAATTTTCCAAAATATTTAATAAACGAGCAAGCAAAGTGTAATTTTATGGAAATCTGCAGATCCTTCCGTAGAGTTCTGTGGGCACAGATTCAGAGTAAGCCTATTCAATACCCACAACATAGCGATGGGCACTCCAGGAGGTATGGAAAAACTAGTTGTCACACTAGACTATATTCTCTGTCTCATGGCAGCATGCCTACAACACTGGCATGTCCAGACAACACAAGCAGCCAAATAGCTAGGTTACAATCGGCACCATTAGTTGAGACCAAATGTGGGACAGAACAAATTGGACGTAATACTGGACATGTGTCAGTCCCTTTAGTGATTAGGTTTATCTCCTCTCTTTTATTTGTCCTCACTGATTAGGTCCCCCATTACTCTTCAGGCTTATAGCTTGTGCAGCCTCATCTATAATTCACAGTGTGGGCACTTCACGTCTTCTAAGACAAGATGGCAATTAATTAGTCTTTTTGTTCTTTAAAGGGACTTGCTTTTAAAAGACCATCATGTTTTATTTTTGCTTTAATCACCACGCTTTCTGGTAAGCCTTGATATTTTGACATATCAAGACAGAATACTTCCTTTATTCTGCATTTAATTTAAAGTGTACACTTTTTCAGATAAATAAAATTCACTGTCCTATTCCAGCCTAATGTGCAGAGACAGCAATAAAGAAGCCATTTGTAGGCTGATTCACCTAAAAAAAAGTCTAAATATTGAGGCTCTGTGGTGCCAAAAACATTATGTGTTAGACGTGACGTCTGTGTAGATGATACTGTAACATTTAAAAATAATTATCAGATTTGTACCTATAAAGATATAATTGGTACTTAATGTGAGAGATTAAATGTAATTAATGTTTAATACTAATGTGTGTGTGTGTGTGTGTGTGTGTGTGTGTGTGTGTGTGTGTGTGTGTGTGTGTGTGTGTGTGTGTGTGTGTGTGTGTGTGTTGATGTCATGTATTCATATGCATGCAGATTTTAGGCTATACTTTTTTCTGTTCAAATGTAATAAATTTTGTTGTATTACCTATGCATGTATTTTAATAGCTTTTCTTATATTTATGTCTATTTTTTATTTATTTATTTTTTTACTGTCCAGGTCTCTCTGGAAATCAAAGAGAATCACAGAAGAAAGCAAGCACATTTCTCCTCTGAATGTACATAAGCCTCAAAGTCAGTTTTGCCAAGAAGTGATGTGTAGTTAGGGCAAGATTTAGTATTCCCTACAAGGCAGAACAGAACCCATTTATCACAACTTATAAAAGCAAGGTCATATTTTGATGGAACAAGAGTTTGTTGATTTTTGAGTGCTTTGCAGTTTGCTCACTTTAACACGAAACAGGATTTGCCTCTCTCATTGTATTAACTTTGGTGTCCAGCTCGATGCCTGCACTATGACTACACTCAAATAGTGCTGAGAAACAGATCAAAGGCCCAGCAATCGCTCGTTTGAAGCTGGAAGAGAAGAAAGCAATTAAAAACACCAGTTGTCTTTAATTTTATTCATGTTAATGCTTTCATTTGAATAACTCATGCACTTTCACTTTATTTTTATTTGGTGCTTCTTTTTGTTGTGTAAAAGAGAATGACTGTGAGATCTGACATCACTTCCTATGCTATGACAAAGATGAAAGTTGTGACAACGACTGATCAACTGTTTCTATTCAAGGAATGTTTTATTAATTAATTTTTTAATCAAATAACTTTTTTAATAATCTCTTTCTGGACTGCTACACTCATGGGCACAGTTAGGAATAAAAGTGTCTTGGTGAAAATTTGTATTTTATTTTTATTTTTTTTAGCTTGTGGTATTTCTCCTGCATCTTATCCACAAAGTAATCCAACAAAATTAGTATAAAATGAAGCAGTCACTGCGTTCTTTCTTAAAGGGATAGTTCCCCTAAAAAAAATAATAATAATTTGTCATCATTTACTCATCCTCATGTTGTTCCAAAACCCAAACCCAAGACATTGGTTCATCTTCAAAACACAAAGGCATATATTTAATCAGGTAAGCACATTGCTTTATGTATGTGCATTGATCAATGTTTGTATGTGAAATTTCCAAGCAAAATCAGAAAATAACACTTTTGATTACACTTTGTAATTCTACATCTAAAATATGTGTCTATAAAGCGATGAGCAAGAAAATATTATACTTTCATCATTAAAGTGCATGCTGCCACTGTACACACCACACAACTCGAAATATCAGGCAGAATTGTAAAATGGATTGTCGGGAAAATGTACCCTTTAGCAGGCAGTTATTAGTGTGTGTCAGCAGTGTCAGCACCTTTATCACGAAGTGTACGTGGAATGAAGTGGAACTCATTCTGCGCCAACCCGCCAATTCTATGACCCACCTTTGGTGACCTCATCTGAGAGGGTCTTGCACGGTCATTTGGCCATAGACCTACGGCCACCATAAAGAATTGTCATGACAGAGACTTTGCACTTTCGTACACGTGTACCACAATCCCAGACAAATGACTTTCAGGAAGTTAGAGCAGAAAGTGGTGACAGAGAATGTTGACAAAAACCTGCTGAAGCAAAGTTTTCGGCACTTTGCTAGTTGAAAATTCCAAGCTCGGTAAGGGGAGTTCAATAGTCACTTAAACGGACCTTTACCTAGCTTCAGTGTTCATTGTGGTTAATCAATCTGCTTTGTCTTCACCATATTTTGGCACCCCGTAGGTAAGAAAGTTTATTTCTAATTTGGACGAGACAGGATGAACAAATTATGGTCAGCTTGAAGACAATGCTCCAGAACGTAAGCTTTGATTGCCTCCTGACCATCCTTTATTAAGGAGCAATAGCCTTTCGCTTCACCTGTGACAGGCAATAGAATTCTGTTTAGCAACAGGCTTTGTGAGAGAAGGCAGCACTGAAAGAGAAGAGTGACCCTTGGTTTTGCTGTGTGTACACGCATTTATGTTGCCATTAGACCATAAAGCAGCTGTGAGACTTTTTCAGATTTAAGTAGTACATTAAGCAGCTCTCGTAGCTTTGATTTATTAAAATAATTAAAAACTGTATTTTAAAAATGCATGCTCTGCAATATCTGCAAAAGGGTTCCCCCGCTTTATTACCTGCTGATCTTTCCAGTGTAATTCCCAGGTAGCCCATTTTATTCCAAGATACTCTTCAGGAAATTAACCTTTAAATGTGGGTGATGGACTCTCACTCCATTACACACTGTGTAATGGGAGCTTTGTTGCAGTGCAACTTTTGAGATATGTCTTAATGCGTTGGTGCAATTTTAGGATGTAGCCAAGAAGGTAATGATGAGATACCTGGAGATTTTGGGGTGAGCGAATCTGTGGCTTGTTTGAATTACCTTTCCATCTACAACAGTGAATACACATGGAAATGTGCAGCTAAACATAAAGGTGATAATTACCACGATTTGTCATATTTGTTTACTAGAATAACTGTTGGTTGATTTTCCCAGTAGGCAGTGGGGGGATTATGCTTCACAACTGGAAGATACAAATCCTTGATAAGAAGAAAATGATAATTTATTCTAGAAAGCTTGCCCGGCTTCTTAAATTGTTGAAAGTCCTTGTTCTTTGCTCACACATACTTTATTCCCAAGTATGTTTTGTTCCCTTCCGCTCATCTTATCTGTGCCAAAGTTTCAGGAACTTTTATTACAGAAACTGGGGCAGGTAAACTTACATTGTCCTGCCACTTAGCTCTCTTTATATAGCATCAGCCTGGCTGAGAATATAGATCATGTTGCAGTGAAGTGTTCGCAGTGGCCTTCTGTCCTTGAGAGACTGTTACAGAAATATCCTTAACAAAATTATTCGAAATTTACATACAGCAGAAAAGCTTTAAGACCTATTGTTCACTTCTGCATGTTTACTACTAAACTAATAAATCTCCACAGCAAAGAATAAAACATATACCCTTCAGTGAACAATGTGAATTATTTATGAATTATTATTGATGGGGGATTCAGAATTTTTCTTTCCATAAGTAATGAGTATTTCCAAAAACACTCAAATGATTATAGTCTTGTTAGTCCTTTCACGCCAAAAGTGAATAATGACATGCAAACTCTAGAAAGGGGGACGATTTATAATGTTTAATTCAATAATATTAGTTAATGAATCAGGTATGACTTATGTCATTTTAAATCTAATCTTAATTTATGGATATAATTCAGTTTGTTGGGACTGTGTTTGTTTGTTAATTTAAAAATACATGCAGTATATTGTCAACTGTTATTTTGCCAGCTATACTGCATTAACTGCTTTTGTTTTATTATTATAAAAAAAAAATATGCATTTTCTACATGTATAACCCCCATTAGCCAAAATAATAATAATAATTATAATAGGAAAATTAACATTAGAAAAGATTTAATAAAAAAACAAATTCATTTAAATTTGTACTGTTTAGCTACTGAGAAAAATTGAATATAATGGCCATGATGGTTTTACCTTCCATGTAGTCAAAAAACATTAACTAATGATAAGATTCAAAGAGGACCATATCTTGCAACTCAGGAATCTGGCTGTAAGGATTTTTTGGTAAGAAAAAAAAAAAATCTGCCTACATTATACATGTAAATTTTACATAAATGACCAAGACTCCAACTCTCAGTTTAGATCATTGCTAATTTACTTTCTCTGCCACATCCTCTGTTTCATATTTACGGAATATGCATTAACCTTGTGGAAGAAAAACATATATGGATGAGGGAAATGTAATCTGTTCATGCTGGAGTTTGTTTCCGAAGAGAGTTACGGATCTGCTCTAATTCACCTCTGCATAATATCATGATCTGTTGATTAACACTCGCCTCGTCCCTTGAGCCTGAGCTAACTCCACAAATAGAGAATGAAGCTTATGTTGCAGCCTGGCACAAGGTCATTCCACCCCTGGTTACTGAAAATGTAAGAGGGCCCCCTTGCGCAACACTGAGGTCTCATTTGCTGGCTGCATTATCTCTGTGTTAAAATCCCTTGCCTAGTTAGCATTTGCGATGATGGATGGCATTGCACTAACTGAAGCCTACATCGTTCTCACCGAACATCCAAGAGCCTCGGAGTCTGATGATAGATTACTATTGCTTTATCTTGTACTGATTATTCTTGGCCGCGACATGAAGAGAGGGTGAGATCGGTAAGTGGTCTAGAGTCATATTACGAGTACAAATGGCTTTATTATGCAAGGCTAGTTGTTTGTCATTGTTTGTATTGTTGGCTGCGTTCAGCTGTATGTGTTTAGGTTTTACACACTTTAAAATGAAATGTATTGTACATCATTGCTCTTGATAAAGAATGAGAGACGTATTCTCATTGTGCTTCCTAATGAGCATCGACTTTTTCTTCTTTTCAGGACAAAATGGCAAAGTGTTGAAAATGTTTACTATAATATGTGTCAAAGCTGCACAGACAGAGTGGGCATTTGATTACTCTATCAATAATTTATTTTTAAAAACCTTCATTCTTGGTGCACTGCCTGAAGCCTGATAGTCTTATTGATTAAAAAATGTACGCATGCCACAGATAATGTTGCACTTTTTTTTTTTTTTTTTTTTTTTTGTGGCCAGTATATGCATTCATAATTTAAACAAGTGTCACAATGAATATAATAATAATAATAATAATAATAATAATAATAATTTAAAAAATCAACTAAAAATGTAGAGTAACTAATTTTGTTTGATCAATCTATTTTCTATCTATCTTTTTTTAATGAAGTCTCTTATTCTCACAAAGGCTGCATTTATTTGATTAAAAATCAATAATATTGTGAAAAATTATGATTTTAAATAATATTTTTATGTATTGCAATGTATTTTACAATTAATAATCAATCAATTATTAAATAATAGCGTATCTTTCTTACCTCAAACCTTCGAACAGTTTCAACAAAATATGAAACAGCACCACTCTTTCCATCATTGATAATAATGAGACATGTTTCTTAAGCAGAAAATCATCATATTATCATTATTAAGGATCATGTGACACTGAAGACTGGAGTAATGGTTGCAGGATCAAAGGAGTACATACATTTCACAATATTACTGTAAATTTGCTGTATTTGTAATTAAATAGATGCAGGATATTTGTTCAAATATATACTGTAAAACGGTCTAAAACCATCTTCATGTTGGTCACCTTATATGCCATAAAAGGTCCTTGACTAAAATATAGCTAACAGAGGTTTGCAAGCTTTTTCCTTCTTTTTTATTATATTTTTATTATATTATAATCCAAGGCTCTTGTTATTTTAAAGTGTTTCTAGTGCTAGGGTTTTTTACACACAACTTTGTTAACAATTTCTCTGGGAAACATGCTATAGAGATTAATTACAATGTATGTGCCACTTAAGTTCCACTCGCTGCTTCTGCATCCCCGACACAGCGACACAGGGCCTCTGTTCCAGGACATGATTTTATGAAGCAACATAGGTGGGCTATGTGTTTACTGTGTGATAATTAACAGAATGGATCTAAAAAGTTGTCAAAAAACCATTGCATTTCACTCAAGTAAGCAAAAAAAAAAAAATGGTTAGCAAGTCCACAGACTATGAGACATTTGAATACACAGGTAAACAAATCTACTTGTGATTAATGCTAAAGCAAGATTTAAATTCTCTTTCAAACAGGCTTTTTATGCACACATTAGATTTAATGTTTACGTACATCAGACTATTGGAACCATCTGGTTTTATGATTGCAGTGTCACTAACATCATGCTTTCAATTTTTAGAGGGACGGTCGAGGTAAATGCAGCTGTGACTGTAATATTTGTTCTAGCATTCACAATGATAGCACACCATTCATATCTCTCTCTCTGGAGTCATTTTAAAAGAGTACATTGTGTCAGAAAGTATTTTCAATGCAAATGTGGCCTCAGTGAGATGAATAGCACAGATGCATGTATCAGACGCGCCGCTGTGATTGTCACATAGCTAAAGATTACTGTCTGCGTCATAAAAAAAATATCCACGGCCTTACAATCCGGCAAAACTTTATCTGTTGAAAACCCAAGACTGCTGATGTCTACTTCCTTTTTTCACCCACTGCCAGACCTTTATGCATAGCCATTGTTAACATCCCAGTACATGATGCAAATTCACAGTGGAGCTGCTAGCATGCATTTCATCTTTGCAATTGTAGGTTTTCACTCTGTCGCTGGAAATTCTAGCGTTTCAAACACTGGAAGGAGAGGAGGAAGAAAGAGAGGGAGGAAAGGGAATTCGGTGTGTGTTTGAATGTGAGTTATGATTGTTTTGTTGTAGTAGCTAAGAGGAATCCCCAGCAACCAAGCTTCTTGTTTCTCTAATCTACCAAAAGACATCAAGACTAGCATCTCTGATTCTGATAAGACCAGGTTTTTCAAGTATGTCAACCTGACCTGATAAGAATTCATAGGTTTTTGATGTAAAGTGTGGTTCTAGAATATGCATTTTAATTTGTATGCAGAGACATTGAAACATGCATTATTAGCACAGTGGCAGCATCTGAACTACACAGATATACAAATGATTAAAACCCATTTTAGATAATGAATATTGAAATAGACTTCATAGTATTTAAATAATATGATTTTAGTTTGTTTGTTTGTTTGTTAAAATGAATCCCATTTATTTAGCATTAATATATAATAGATAAAGTTCTTTATCAATTTAATATGCCCTTGTTGACATTAAGTTCTTAAAGAAAGAAAGAAAGAAAGAAAGAAAGAAGTCTTACCTAAAATGTTTGAATGGTAATGAATACAATTGTAAAATGCATCATAGAAATTAATTTATATTACATTCATGCTGCATATGCAGATATGACAGTGCTGCTATTCTGAAGCAGAACTGCTAAGCATTTAGTACTCTAGCAAATATCTGCCCAACCACAAGTTAAATACATTCAAGTTAAAATGGCTAAATTAATGTCTAAAATAAGCTCATTTGTTAATAATAGACAGCTGGTGCATTATTAAAGTTTCAGAATTGACTGTGCATATTAGTGTTGATCTAATATTAACATCCTGCCTTATTGTCAAGGGCAATATTTCTGTAATTACAGTAGAGTTGCAGCAAATATCTAGTTCGAAGTCACTGGCTGTTCTAAAGCAAATTGTTCAGTGCGCAAGGTATCAGCAGGGAAAAAAAACACAAAGATGTGACATTGGAACGGAACCCTAAGAGATCTACATCTCCTCATGTATTGCACAGCTAATGCAACTAAATTAGCTCATCTCATAGCAAATACATAAAAGGGGTGTTAATTACCGCTGAAATTAGATTGGTTCAGAAGAGGTGGGGGCTGAGGTCTCTTATTGGACGTGAAGGATGTTGGGTTTCCTTATTAGTGATCATGGTGGCAGTGGAAGCCATGCATCATCCTCCGAAGGATTTTATTTTTCACATTCATCCTGTCTGGAGAAATGACAGAGCTGCTGGGAGTCAGTGTGTATGTGTGTGTGCGTGAGTGTGTTGAAGGGGGATAGGTGCGCTTTGAGCGGTGTGATATAAAAACAATGGCTTCATTATTCTGTTATTATCTTAGGCCATGGAAATGTATGCGTATGTATGTGTGAGTGAAGAGATACTGTAATGGTGTCTACTTCCAAAGCCTAGCCTGACATTTCGATATCCGAGGCAGAGAGGGAAGCTGATAACTAGGCATTATGATGCGTGTGTTAGGCTTGAGCTGAAATCCTCCTGTAACAACACCTTATGAGAGACACAGGCGCTATGACAACAAGCCTGATAGAGCAGCCACTAAACCTTTTTTTTTCTTTTTATGGTGAATTTTATTGCAATGAATACAAATCACAGTGGGCCCTGAGTACAGCAGAGACAAGAATACAAATCTAACATGAACAAAAGGTACGTAAGTCTGCAAAGTGTGTAAAAAATGAAAGTCATTTTAGAGATTCAACTATGAACCCACACTACTTTTAATCTGAAGCTTAATGTCACCTATAGCTGCTACAAGAATGTCTTTGAGCATGTTGTAAATGTGTAGCTATAACCTTCAAAAATTATCTGTCCTGAAATTTAGAATGGAAGCAAAAATCTGTAAAATAGCGTCTATTTTTCTCTCTAGTAAGAACATTTTGTACAGTGAGAACCTTCTCAATAAAACACTGCAGTACACTTGGGAGAAAGTGGGTTGAGAGGGTAATTTAAAAATAGTAACATTTAAATTAACTGGATTTATTCAGGTCAAAAATACTATGTAATATCGCCCAAACAACCAAAACATATTTTATTCCAGCAAAACTACTTTTATAAGGGTTAAATTAGGTAGAATTATCTTTAAATTAGATTAAATTATAATGTGCAAGAAAAGACATTTCACAAAGCTCCTTTAATGAAAGTGCAAGGAGACCAGGGATTTCTCATGCGATGTAACTCACTGCTAAACTACTATTTCATTATGCATTATTGGAAAAACTGGCTGATCATTGACTATTTAGCAAAAACGCAGGAAATTTATCACATACATTGTTTGAACCATATTGAGTAGAACTGTTGTTTATAAAACATGTGGTGGAGTGATAACTTTTGCAAATTAGTCAGTATGATATCAAATGATTATAATTGCTGTAGGTATTTGAGCACTTCATTCTTTTGTTTTCTGCTATTTTGCCGGTATCCTTATATCGTTATCAATGTGAGGTTCCATTGTGGTTACAGAGCACATACAGTAAACACATTTGTTTGTTTGCTTGTTTGTTTTTTGGTGCTGTCAGATCAAACAAAGTTTCAGAAGGAAACTACCACAAATTCTTCTTCTTCAAAAAATAAAAAAATAAATAAGATAGATTTGTAAGTTTAGAATCATCATTTAACATTTTATGGGTCGGGGGCGAGATGATGTTTGGGTCGAGGTTGATCTAGAAGAGAAAAAGAATGGGATGATGTATTTATATTCAGTTATTTTACTCTTCACAATCTTTGGGTTTTACACCTGCGGCAACAATCAGTTTCAAACTGATTCACTTTGTTTTCTTTTTCTCTCAACTCCATATTCACATTAGTTAATTTTTGTGAATCACAACCCTATTTACTCAGAGGTGACTCTTGAAATATCCTGGCCGTAAAACTGTTCAAAATAGTAAAATGATTGAAAGCAAGCCTTTTTCATTTCTTACAGCAACTGTAAATAACACACAACCCACAGTCACAGTTATGAAACTGAAAATCAGAAATGACAACTTCCATGCCACCGGAACATTATATTTTCTCTTTGTATCTGCATTAGAAGTTTCTTCATATCATGGTGTTTAAGATGTATCAGTCTTGCTATAGTTTCTGTAACTGGTTAAGAATGTCTTGAAATCATTATCCATTATTGTGTGTCCATGTGTGTGTGTGTGTGTGTGTGTGTGTGTGTGTGTGTTTAATGGATCTAGGAAATCATTTTGTTCTCACAGAAGAAAATCAGTAGAAAAGAAAAAATGATTTTGTCCTATCTTCCCCTTCATTACCACAGTTATAACATCATCTTTCCTTTAGACTCATTTGATGACAGGTCAAACTGTGCAAGAAGACTAGTGTTTCAGATTAAAGAAATAATTCACTCAAAAAGAAAATTCTCGCCATTTGCTCTCCCTCATGTCATTTCAAACCAGCAAACATTTTTTTTTTTGAAGAACAAATTGGCTACACTTTACTATACAATGACAACAATGACAAGACAAAAAGCACAATTTAAAAGCATCGAGTGGCCTATAACAATATTATATCAAGAGTGTCCGTATGTACTTTTACTTAAAGTGTCATAAAATGTACATATAATGTACTTACATTCGCATAGAAACATAAGATTTTGACATATTTAAATAACCAAAAATGTCTCTAGGTTACGTATGTAACCTTAGTTCCTCAAGGGAATGAGGTGTTGTGTTGAATGCTTTGGGAATGCCTTCAACATGACCATGCTCTGAATTACGTGTGGAATCAGTCCAATGGATGGGCGAGACATCATGGGCGGGACTACAGTTTCCTCTTGGATGGAGCTCTGGACTTGAAAATGGTCTCAACAACCTAGGCTAAGAGACCAGAACATATAAGCTTTGTTGACTCAGAAGCCACATCCACAGAGATGGATAGATGGAGAGCTGTTGAAAAGGTAAATCATGTCTGTGGCGAGTGGGGCGAGGCCGAGAGGCGTGGGAACGAGGAGTGAGGCCAGGTGTAGTGATTGGAGATGAGCTGCACCTGCGCCCCACCGTCGGTATCGAGTCCCACGTAGGAGATGGAAGGATATAAAACTGGAGCGACTATAGTGAAGGACGAGAAAGGACCAGGCCTGGGACATTATTTTATGTTTGCTTTTTATTTTGTGCGCACCAGTCGTCCGTGAGGGGCTGGTGCGCTGTTTTGTGTTTGTTTTTCAATTACTAAAGTTTAATTGATTGTGCGCCGGTTCCCGCCTCCTTCTTCCCGACTACTATGGAGTTTTTATCATTACAATGTCCAAGAGGCATACTCAGCCCACCCAGACCGGGGCTGCCTGTCCGGCGCAGTCTCTCTAGAACTTACGGGAGTTGAGTTCCGTTCGGGGGAGGTGCACAGACAAATCCTCGGCCAAGTCTGCTTCTAGATTAGCTTTGGGGTAGAGCCGCCACCCCCCAGGGGCTCTGGCGAGCCAAGCCGAGACGAGACGAGGCCTAACTACATTCAACCAAGGAGGTTCACCTAGGGCCTACTACTCACAGATACTGTCCTAGTGGAGCTCTGGTGAGCAAAGACCTCAATAACTCTCTGTAGCAAAAGGGGATCTGACAACACTCACAGAAATGGTCAAGCTCTTGGAGCGGAGGCCTCAGCATGACAACTCCCCAACGAGGCCTCATAAACTCCATAGCGAGAGGAGACCTAACAATGCTTGCAGTGACTATAAGGAGGGCCCACACAAACCACACAGAGCCACTAATGACCCCACCCAACCGGTGAGGGAGGCATCCGTCGTTAGCATACACCACAACAAGGAGTCCCCAACACTCGACCCTGAGACAAGAACCAAGATTTTCTTCACATGTCTAAGAGTCTTAACCTCAGCTCTTTCATATTCGACATCTCGATGCCGAACCACTGTCTGCTCCAACTGAGCCAATACCAACAAATCGTTGATGCTAAGTATGCAGATGCTCTGAAGTTGCAGTCAAGCCAGAGCAGCATCCACATTCTAGGGGAAAGTGCAGGGTGAGGGTGCAATATATGGCTGTGAAAGGAAGAACCCGGTATTGGTTACAAATTATTTTTAGACAATAATCGCACAGCTTTTTCAATATTATATATTTAAATCAGCTAATCGAACATTCGAACATTCCTTAGAGGTAGTGAGCCTCCCATAGCTGGTACTGTACATTTCTGAGCAGATGCTGAGAGATATGCTCACTGGAGACCACTGTACCCTGAAACAGTGAATGTGGCTGGATTAACAATCTGGTCTCCTGAGGACACTGAGGAGAGACGGGCACGGTATGATGAGGTGTATACCATTCTTCCCCACAGGGGAATGGTACAGACCGTATCATAGTACTGAGGCTGCTCTCCTTAAGAGTTAAAAATGATCTTCTCTTATCATCTGATCGTGGTTGTATCTCTCTATTAGTTTTATTGGATCTTAGTGCTGCGTTTGACACAATTGACCACAACATTCTTTTGCATAGACTTGAACACTTTGTTGACATTAACGGGAGTGCATTAGCATGGTTTAAATCGTACTTATATGACAGCCATCAGTTCGTAGCAGTGACTGAAAATGTATCATATCGATCACAAGTGCAGAATGGAGTACCTCAAGGCTCAGTACTAGGGCCGCTACTCTTCACGCTTTATATGTTACCCTTGGGAGATATCATCAGGAAACATGGTGTTAGTTTTCACTGTTATGCTGATGATACTCAGCTCTATATTTCTTTGCGGCCCGGTGAAACACACCAATTTGAAAAACTAATGGAATGCATAGTCGATATAAAAAACTGGATGACGAGTAATTTCTTACTGCTAAATTCTGAAAATTTTAGGACATAAAAACTTGCATGTAATAACCTAGAACATTGTCTAAGACTTGGTGGTTGCTCTGTCAATTCTTTGTCATCTGTTAGGAACCTAGGTGTGCTATTTGATCGCAATCTTTCCTTAGAAAGCCACATTTCTAGCATTTGTAAAACTGCATTTTTTCCATCTCAAAAATATATCTAAATTACATCCTATGTTTTCAATGTCAAATGCAGAAATGCTTATCCATGCATTTATGACCTCAAGGTTAGATTATTGTAATGCTTTATTGGGTGGTTGTTCTGCACGCATAGTAAACAAGCTACAGCTAGTCAAAAATGCAGCAGCAAGAGTTCTTACTAAAACCAGGAAGTATGACCATATTAGCCCGGTCCTGTCAACACTGCACTGGCTCCCTATCAAATATCGTATGGATTTAAAAAAATATTGCTTATTACTTATAAAGCCCTGAATGGTTTAGCACCTCAATATTTGAATGAGCTCCTTTTACATTATAATCCTCTACGTCCACTACGTTCTCAAAACTCAAGCCATTTAATGATACCTAGAATATCAAAATCAACTGTGGGCGGCAGATCCTTTTCCTATTTGGTGACTAAACTCTGGCATAACCTACCTAACATTGTTCGGGAGGCAGACACACTCTTGCAGTTTAAATCTAGATTAAAGACCCATCTCTTTAACCTGGCTTACACATACCATACTAATATGCTTTTAATATCCAAATCCTTTAAAGGATTTTTAGACTGCATTAATTAGGCATACCGGAACCGGGAACACTTCCCATAACACGCAATATACTTGCTGCATCATTAGAAGAATGGCATCTACGCTAATATTAGTCTATTTCTCTCTTATTCCGAGGTCACCGTAGCCACCAGATCCAGTCTGTATCCAGATCAGAGGGTCACTGCAGTCACCCGGATCCAGTACGTATAAAGACCAGATGGTGGATCAGCAACTAGAAAAGACCTCTACAGCCCTAAAAGACAGCGGAGACCAGGACAACTAGAGCCCCAGATACAGATCCTCTGTAAAGACCTTGTCTCAGAGGACCACCAGGACAAGACCACAAGAAACAGATGATTCTTCTGCACAATCTGACTTTGCTGCAGCCTGGAATTGAACTACTGGTTTCGTCTGGTCAGAGGAGAACTGGCCCCCCAACTTTGCCTGGTTTCTCCCAAGGTTTTTTCTCCATTCTGTCACCGATGGAGTTTCGGTTCCTTGCCGTTGTCGCCTCTGGCTTGCTTAGTTGTGGTCACTTCATCTACAGCGATATCATGATTGCAAATAAATGCACAGACACTATTTAAACTGAACAGAGATGACATCACTGAATGCAATGATGAACTGCCTTTAACTATCATTTTGCATTATTGACACACTGTTTTCCTAATGAATGTTGTTCAGTTGCTTTGGCGCAATGTATTTTTTTTAAAGTGTTATATAAATAAAGGTGACTTGACTTGACTTGACAGGGGCCCGCTCTCAAAAGTCCTAGGCCATAGGCATGAGGAAATTTTAGTCAAAGACTATCCAGCAAGAATAACAGTCCGCAAATCCGCCTTGTGTTTAGAAGCCTTCGTTTTTGGGGTGCCATTCTGACACCCAATATTCTGAGGGAGTACAAGAAGTGACGCTCCACAAAAGAGGACCTGGACCATGGGTGGGGCTGCTCCCTGATCTCTAAGTCACCCCGTCCGTGACATCTCGCCCATCCTTTAAACTGATTACACTAGTGATTCAGAGCATGAAAACGCTGAAGGCGTTCCCAAACCTTTAGACGCAGCTCGAGTTCCTGAAGGGGAACAGAACAACTTTAAAGATGTGCAAAATTGTAATATTGAAATTGCATCATTAATAGTTTGATTAGATTATATTCAAATCCATTATCAGTGACACTGTTTTCAATCAAATGTATGAAACAGTTTGATATCTACTGTTATAGCAAAGTCACCAAAGTGTATGACCCTGATAGTTTAAGTGTCTTTGAGTCGCTCCACCTAAAGCTGTACGAAAATAAATCATTTTATCTTATAAGGTTCCTCACCCTGTTCCAAATCCAGCATTTAATCAATGAGATCTGTCAATAAGTGTTCTGTTACACCATGCAGTATTACAGCATTACTGTTCAGGTCAAATAATGAAGGTAGTCTCTCCAGCACAGGAATTTTTAGCTCTCCAGAAGGATGTTAATCTCTTATTCTCAAGTTCCCTTTATGATATGTTCTTGGTGTCACTGAAATCGATCAAGGCAATAGAGGAAATTCTGAAAATTATGTTTTCATCAAATAAACATTTTCTTCCCAGTATCATTAAGTTTCATGGCCCTTCATCATCAAATGATACAGTTATGAGAAAGCAAAGAAAAAGTCACTCTGAATATGATTCTGTGGTGCCAAAACTGGAGATGTGAGATGTTTAATTTTGCTTAATGTAGTCCAACCCTACACAGGCAATTCATCAGAAGGGCAGGCCATTGACCCCTTTCTTTGAAACAACATCAGTTCCTGCTTTTTTAGTGATGTGGCTCTTATCAATCATTTAGAGATGTAGAGAGCAGCATGCATGCCGCGGGCCAAAGACACCAAGGATTTGACCTTCTCTTCTTTGGGATGTAACTGAACTTTTCCGCAGTGTTCAGCTCTGATGTTAAGTTTGTGTGTCAGAGAGAGAGAAAGTGTGAACGAAAGGGAATCACAGTGTTTGAGAGAGGAAATAAGAAAGAACTGGAGGTGCGGGACCACTGCTGTGACAGAACCTGTAGAACACCTGTGCTAATTTCACCTTCGGTGTGAAGAAGTAGCTTCCGGCTTCCTGAGAAAAGAATATTCTATATGCAGATGACAGAGGCAACATTCCAGTCCTAAGTTTCCCAAAGCACTAACATTAATCATGAATAGCACTTAATCTCTACAGCATGCTTCCTAAAAGCACAGTATTCTAAGTAGCATGTAAAAATTTATTTAAATTAACTTGAGCCCCAGGTCACTCGTAAGTCCATTACATTTCTTGGAGCTTTCACATTTACTGTAATTATTTACTCCCCATCATATTGTCTCAAACTGTGTAACTTAATTTTTTTTAGTGAAACACAAAAAGTTAACCTTTGAAGAATACCATAGTTACTTGACAACCTCAAAAAACTAAGGCTTAAAATTGAAAAGTACTGTACCATACAATATACCACATATTTTAAAATCAGTCCACACAATTGTATTCTAAGTTTTCTGAAATCATATGATAGCTATGTGTGAGGAACATACTAAATTTGTAAGAATGAAGTGATAAAGAGCTATTTCTCATTTGAATCTTTTCATTGAATCAGTTAATGTAGTTCATAAAACCCATTCTGACTGTTCTTATTAAAAAAGAGTTAACAGCCGTCTGGACTGAAGTGAGGGGCTGCTGTTATGGTATTTTTTATGATACTTTTATGTTTGATTTTTTTTTTTTTTTTGTTGTGAATTCATGTAAAGGATCTACGGACATTATTCAGCCAGTCCATATCAAGTGGATGGATGGATGGATTTTATGATCAAGCACCCATTTTTACCACATGAAACAGTTGAGATAGATTGACCCTATATTCAAACTGATCATTTTAAATTCTATTGAGGAAAGGTTATAATGACTAGGAATTATGATGGGGTGAGTTAATAAATACACAATTGTCTATTTTGGCTGAACTACTGAGCATCACTTGTAACATTATTATGAAACTTCATGCTGAAGGGCATTTCCAATGCATCACTGAAACACTGGATTACACTGTTTTTAAGTCAGAAGAAGAATGATGGCAAACAATGCTGGTGGTGGTGAAAATGATTAAGATCAAATACTTGGCTTGGTTAAAATCTAATAGGATGTTACTGCACCCAACATTCTCCATAATAATATTAAATGCTGGAATTATGTCTCCATATATTAATGATAATAAGGATTGTCTCACTATATTTGTATCTAAATAGAATAGAGAACCAAAAATTACCAATATCACTGGGTAAGCTTCACCTATATTCATCCAAAACAATAAAACTTCATGAGCACAAACGTAAACACAATGAATACTAAAATTTTTTAGGTCTGATCTAAAAATCAAACTAATGCATATACAGTGAGCTAATAATAGCAAGTTTCCAATTCAATTCTCAGTAATAAATGGAGAGTGTACAATGTCTGGGTTACAAATAAAAACCTTGGTTCCCTGTGAAAGAAATGAAATGCTGCGTAATTTTTTATGATTTGATGGCGAGCTTCTGCATTATTTCACCAGAAGCATGTGTTGAATCACTTCAATTTCATTTTTGCAACATCTAAGAAGGCATGACAAAAACCATGCAGAACTACACAACATGCTATCTTCTAAGCCACACAACTTGGTCTAGGTTGAAGAATTGCAAATTCAAGGCAGGAGGAGGCAACAGACCCCTTAAGAGAGGTAATAGGGCACAATAAATCTGTCTTGATAGTCAGGAACTTCACTAATACTAATTTCATAGACTCAAGTGGTACCAAGGACAACTTAGAACGACTGCCAAAACCCAGGCCTGAACTAACATGAACAGCAGGCCTTAGCCTTATTGCACCACAAAGGAAGCTAGATACCAAAGTGTATCTCCCTAAAGATCCATCATCAAAAGGTCCAGGTATGGAGTAGTGGTGGTCACATAAACCTTTAGCATGGAGGGGGTCAATACAGCAGAAAAAATGAATATGAGGGAACTCCAGCACTGAACCAAATGAGCTGTTGACTGGGTCCAACTAGCACTCTCTGCACCATAAATTTACAGCTCTAAATTTTAGGGCATACTGGTTCTTTATCGAGGGAGCTCAAGAGATTAAAATGGTCTCAACAATCTCAGTTGAGAGACTATAGTTCAGGAGTGCCAAAACCCATTCTGGCGATTGGGGAAATGTATACACTTGGGCTGTCCTCGACTAAGGATTTTTCTGGTCGACTAGTATTCATACATTATAAGCATTAGTCAACTAATCACATGTGAGCCTTTATTTCCTACATAGCCTAATAAGTGATCAAGCACACGTATAAAACTTGACACAGCACACCGGAAGAAGTAATGATTATGAATGTGTCAGAGAAAAACAGTAAGGAGACTGCATTAACCTTTTAATGTTTTGACAAACTAGTGCTTTCTTGGTTCTCTGTTGAGAAATCAAAGAGATGAAGTCAGTGACACTGACTCATCTCCGCAGTAGTGATGCGCCTGTATGCCTGTTTCATACGGATTGCATAATCTGAGAATATATCTGTTTTACATTTGGATGATAAACCAATGAATGATCGGCGAGCGTTTGGATGTCCTGCCCAGTGTATATGGTAACAATCATATCATTCATATCAATGGGTTCAACTTGCATGTATGTTTGTCACATTGTTTTAACTGCTTGAGGTACTACTACTGTTAGTATCCTCTTAGTATGACTGCAAACATATTGCTGTTCTTTCTCTACTAATGTAGCATCTAGTTAACAAATTAAGTACTTTATTATGATATCAAAATATGGCAGTACATTATTTTGTAACACAGATCGTAGAATGGGAAGAAGGATGCAGGAACCGGCGAAAATTTAAACCATTTAATTACAGAATAAACAAACACACACAAAACAAAAAATAAAGTCCAGGCCTGATCCTCTCTTGTCTTCTTCTGTCATTGCTTCCTTCCGTAGCTCCTCTGTGGGACTTGAGATGGGTGAGTGGTGCAGGTGTCGCTCATTATCATTAAACTCCACTGGCCTCCACTCTCGGCCCCATCCCACTTGTCACACACATATAAATAAAATATATATAAACAAACTCAGTGATTTGGCTTCAAGAGGCCACTTTCATACTGCATAATGACAACAGACCTTTCTGAGCTGCTCCATCAAGAGATGCAAAAGTTAATAATAATTGTGTGTATTTTTAAATTATAAATGAATTTCCAGCAATTGGTTATTGGTGCTGATTAATTGGCAGAACAGGTCAATTGTCGACCTCTAATATGGGTGTCTATTAGTGAAAACACTGACCCAGTTTACACTCCTAGATAGGTGTTAACAGCATTTTTCAAAACACTCAAACTGAAGCATGTAATACCACAAGCACTTAAGTGAAGAATGTCAAGGCAAAACTGAAAAGGAGCTTCGCAGTCATCCATACCATGCAACAATGACATTTTTTTGGATGAGCAAATTATGTTTAATGATGTATTTTTATGAAAGACAGTATGCAGTAGATATTTGCAGACTTTTCCCTAAGACCACACAAGACATAAAAGCCCAAAGCTCAAATGTATTGCTTAAATCATCAGGATTGCAAGAGTATTGTCAAGTCTGTCACTACTGATAAAACTACAAACATCAAAGCATTGCAACTGAATGACTGGGCAAGGTTACAGGACATATATCTGTTTACTATTTATATAAACAGAGAGGTGTGTAAAATTGCCCCTAGTGAACTGTGCAGCTGGTGTCTGTATAAGTGGCGAGTGCCTTCTTCAATACTTAAGACAAAGTGTGAATTACTCATCAGCTCATGACTGAGACCCCAACTACATGAGGCCCTCAACAACAATTTGTTGAAAGGGCCACAGAGCAGTAGATATTTTTAAAAAGTCCTTCAAGCTGAAAGAAAATGACCAGACATACGGCTCCACAATTGATTTTCATTCTTAAAGGGTTAATTTTCCTCAATGACCAGTTTCTTAAGCAGCAATATGATGACCCCCAGCTTATCAAGGACACAAAAGTGAGTATTCTTGATCACCTGAGTAGAATATATGCTTACAAATCCACCCATGCTGCTTGATATAACTTCTCTTTCTGTTCCGCGCTTTAAAAATACATAGTTACCCACATGGAAAGAACCTATATGTGGATATATGCGCATATATGAAACCCATAGACAGTGTATATGCACATATATGCTGACATATATGCACTCTGGGACCCGGTTTCAAAACATCGGTTTCACTCTTCCAAAACGCCAGATCCGTCTGGACAAAAATGCCTATCCGTTAAAAAACGTGCAGGTTTTTTGTCTTATTTTTGTTCTTGTACTATATTTTTTGTTTTGTACTATTTGATTGATCTTGAGTAAATAAATAATGTACAGTTCTATTTTTTTGGACTTTTATTTATGTTGCCTAGCAGCTATGGATTTTAATTTTACTATTATAGGTGAACATATAGGTGCATATATTCGTGCAGATGTCACAAGGTGACGATCTTTAGGGGCGGAACCAAAATTCGGGAAGTTTGGTTCCGCCCGGAAGTGTTTCCGCCCGGAAAAACAGAACACCGGAACTTCCGGTAGCGCCGTAAGAGGGAAAATCAGGGAATTCGATGCACCTGTGCCTAGTTAGGGACAGCGGTTGGTGATTGGAGGATACGCTGGACAAGGCAGTACTTAAGGCCAAGTTATTTCACAGTCTGGTAGCTCTTTCTGGTGTGTGTGAAGCACTGTGTTGTGCCCGTCTTGGTGCGCTGCTGGTGGCTGTCTAACTCTCTCTCTCCCTCCCTCAGGCTGGAATTGTATGATTGTGAAGACATCGCGAACCTTAAAGGTTGAGAAGTGAACGGATTATACGGCGAATTGAGACGACGTGAAAAAGGGGATTGGAAGCGGCATTGATGTGAGTACTAAGAGCAAGCCGAAAGTGCCCTGTATATTGACCTGGCGTTGTGTAGATCTCTCCAGGAGGAGGAGGGCGGCCCTACCCCTAATATAGCGTGGTGGGAGAGCCGAAGGAATACTTATTGAAGTAGTCACAACGATGACATCACTAGCTAGGCCGCATATTCCATCGCCAGATCCGAACCAAGTGAAGGAAGACGGGTGTCCTTTTCGTACACTGAGTGTGGTGGGTGAGTCTTCGTGCTGTGAAAACTTATAATTTTGACGTGGTGCTGTATATTGCTGTGGGTTGCTGTGTATTGCCGTGTGTCCTGTCAGATAAACCCCCGCCTTCACGCACTTCGTCGCGGGAGGACAAGGAGACTGCTGGTCCTAGCCTAGTTCAGTACAGTATATGTTGTGAGCGTGCTTCAGATCTCCGGAGATAGCACGGTACGCTGTGTCCAGCCCAGAGGTGAGAGCCATCCAATGCAGAGTAACTGTGCTTTGTGTCCAAGTTGATACCTGTGGAGAGGAAAGGAAAGAGAGAGTGAGTAACACAAGGAGAAACAGAGGAAACCTGTACTTACAGTACGCTGTGTTCAGCCCATAGGTGAGAGTCATTCAAAGCAAACTAACTGTGCTATTGTGCCCAAGTTGATACCTGTGGAGAGAAAAGGAGAGAGAGTGAATAACACGAGGAGGAATAGAGCGAACCCTGTACTTACAGTACGTTGTGTCCAGCCCAGAGGTGAAAGCCATCCAAAGCAGAGTAACTGTGTTTTGTGTCCAAGTTGATACCTGTAGAGAGGAGGAGAGAGAGTGGATAACGCGAGGAGAAATAGAGCGAAACCTGTACTTACAGTACGCTGTGTCCAGCCCAGAGGTGAGAGCCATTCAAAGCAAACTAACTGTGCTATTGTGCCCAAGTTGATACCTGTGGAGAGAAAAGGAGAGCGAGTGGGTAACACGAGGAGAGACCGAGGAAACCTTTACTTACGCCGCTGCCTGTGGAGAAAGAGAAAGCGAGTGAGCACCCAAGGAACGAACCGTGTGAACCAGTACTTACCGTGAGTTGTATTCAACGAAGAGGAAGAAGGAGGGCGCTACGGATACCTAAGACTCTGGCCGGGCCCCGAGTCCCACGCCCCGGATCCCCGTGGCCCCCTTGCTCCCTGACCTCTTCCCGGCCATAGCCCATCTGGAGGGCCGAGTCAGAGTTTAGTTTTAATTGCCCTTTCCCTATTCCCCAAGCTATTTTTAAATATTTAAATAAAGATTGTTTTATCACTTACTTGTTCTCGTGTTGTTTGGCCATTGGGTTGGCTTTGGGGACCTCCTCGAGGTGGAAGTTGAGAAGGGGTGTGGCTTAGTCAAAGCATAGCCCGCCCCTGGGTGTGACACATATATGTACCCTTTATAGGTATGTGTGCATATATGTACATGTGTATATGTGTGTGTGCATATATGTACATATAATATAGGAAACCGGCCAATTTTATATATGTCACATATATTAATAACCTATATCAAAACCTATATTGAAACATATATGTTATATAGGTTTATTCCATGTGGGATAAAGCAGAGAGAGTGGATAATGTGAAGAGATGGAGAGTCTAATGGCATCACATCAACACCAAACTGAGTCTACAGAAAGGGAGCTTTCTATCAAAGGACAAGCTGAGGTTGATGAGACCAGCCCACTGCTGGATGTATTTTCTTTTCAACACAAATGTAAACATCCTGCAGATCAGCAATATATCCATAGAGAGTTCACCAGCTCCAGTTCCTTGCTCTTAATTTGTAGTTATTTTGACTGAAAGGCATTTCAATATGGTCTACCTTAATTTTATTTTAGAAATATTGATTCAAACACAGACGTTAATTTTTTGTTTGTCTGTTTGTTTGTTTGTTTTTTAAATGATTACCAAAAATCTTTACTTATCACACAATTTCTTAAACCTGACACTCAAACACCAGAAAGAACCACACACCAAATCCGTAAAACCATACACTAATTATTGGCCATACACTATGTATTTCATAAAATACTTTTGCAAAACATAAGACATGTAACAGGAATTAATATTATGGCAAAGGTGTTTGCAAATGTGGTCGTGGTTGTAGAAAAGGCACACTAAGGAGTAGAAGTAAATGAGTTTTTATTAAACATCAGCACACGTAGACCATTAAAATAAACATTAATTCAGCACCAAGGAATAAACAGAAAGTGAAGGCTTAAATGCATGGAAACAAAGGAGAAAACAAGATGATTAATCCACAGAGAACAGGAACTGAACCAAATAAGAGAAGAACAGAACTAAACAGAAAAAAACACGTGACAATGTCTTTGTGGTATTCTGAATTCAGTGTTTCATTTTGCAAGAGATGTGAGGCATTTGTGCAGTTCTTGGTTTTGTGTGTAAAGCTTTAAAAAAAAAAACCGTTTATTTAATTGACATACCAATTAAAAAAAAAAACATGATTAACTGATATAAAAATACTCCCATCAAAACAGACATTCCTTCACACACACACACACACACACACATATCTTCCAAAAAGTGCTACTAAACCCACCACAGAAATAGGACTTGATCATGTTTGCAAAGTTCTTTATTTTCATACAAACAGCTGCAGGGAAAATGAGAGGAGAAGCTCCATCCCACAAAGTTCAATGGACTACTTGCACAACTTCCACATTCTACTTATTATGGCTCAGGGATTTTGGGAAACAACATTCAGCACACTCACCTAGTTATTCATATGAATGTGCTAAATCTTATTCAGTTATTCAGACATAATATTCATAATATTCAGACATAATATTCATGCAGACATATATATATATATATATATATATATATATATATATATATATATATATATATATATATATATATATATATAAAGACAAAAAAAAAACATAACTAAATTAGCTGACAGCAAGTCTATTTTAGTGAGTCCGAATGAAATTAGTTTCAGGCGTACCTTCTTGCACAAACACTGGCGCTTGATAAGACAGCAAGAAATCAAATCAGCTGCCTAAAGTTTCATACACAGCCTTTATGATTGGGTCACTAAATAATTGGCTCAATCTATTCATTTAAAAACCTGCATTGCTTGGAGAAAAACTAAAGTTCTGCTGTGGATTTGCAAAATTGAGCAAAAACATTTTGACAAAAACATTAAATAACTTCTTGTTTACTGAACTCTAGTACAACTCCACTTACAACTGAGCTGAAATTCAGGAAATAAACATGTCAAGCCAGTCACATCGAAGTATGCCATAAAGTGAAATGATTCTGAACATTTAGTTGACTCGAGTGTCTCACATTCCTCACAAGCTATACACAATAACTGACCAGCTCAGGCACAACAGCCCAAGGTCTTCTTAAGTCTTTCTGCTGAGGTCAGTGTGTAGGCTAAGTAAACCTGTGCAGTGACCTGTATAGCAGCCTCTGTGATTCCTTGTCCTCTGAAAACAGGGACATTAGCTCCTCAATACACTTCAAGTCAAGTCTTATATGGCTAAGGCCAGTTGCCCTCCTAAAGCTATTAACCTGTTTGAAGTGGGTCTTGTCCAAGCAAGGCTGCCAAAATAACATCTCTCTCTCATTCTCTCACCCTCCTTCTCCATGTAGGCTGTTCAGTTTGCTGTCAGTTAAGTGCTTAACTCCAATTGACCAGTGAGCATTCAACTCTGTCCCGTGAGGACAGACTAGGTTCCCCAGTGTGGAACATTAGCATGGTGTGCAATCCCTAAAGACAAGACAATTCTAGGTAGATCTTCTCCGATACCACAGGGAAGAAAGTTAATTTTCCACTGTCAAAGTCAGCACAGGAGAGTTTTACAGCCCGAAATAGAGCTAGGCCAGAATTAAACAGCTACTGGAAAGAATCCAATGCAAGTGTGGAGGACGCGATCGAGGCTCAAAGTTTACATTTAATAGCTCTAAAAATGTGTGTAACAAAATAAAATCATTATTTTAAAAAAAACATTTTAAAAACATAAATTGTGATTTATTAATTCATAAATACTATGTGTTGGGGGGAGTTGTACCACATGACATTACAACATGAACTACAGTAATGCTGCTTTATCGAAAAAAAGATCTAATTGTATGATATTTTTAGGGATTGACCCAATTAATTCCTAGGTTAATTTCCTTTTTTTTTTTTTTTTTTTGGTTGCACCAAATGACATGTATAAGTTCATCAAATACAGGAAGCAGTGACGCATATTTGTTAACAGAGATGGAAATAAATAAATAAATAAATAAAAGATTATGCCGTATAAAACTACAAATTACTAGAAGATTATACTGTAGGTGTTCTGCTCTCCTTTTCTTTTTCTTTCTTTCTTTCTTTCTTTCTTTCTTTCACTCTGTCTTTCTTGCTTGCTTTCAGCAGAACAAAGCATCTACAGATCAACTGAAAGAGAAGGGAGAAGGAAATGAAGGGAGAGGAAAGAGAAGGAAATAGAAATAGATTAATGCCTCCTCCTGATTGCACCATATTTGGCACTAGTGAGCACACTAATTTGTTTTCGGTGGGTTGTGAGCATTGGCCCAACATCAGGTTGATGAAGTGGAGCCAAGCAATTAATCTCTGTTATGCCGGACGGGCTCTGATAAGGACTGATGGGTTCACCGTTTACGAACATCAAACTTTATGGAGTGGAGACGAAATCAAGAATCAGAGTTCACTGGAGCAAAGAGAGAGATATTAGGCACATTTTCACTCTAGGTCTCTATAAGGCTACCATCATCAAGAAAAACTAGCTGCATAAATCGCTTTGTTTGATATATACTCTCATTGGGTCACATTTAAACTTGCAAGTTTTTATGATTATATTTGTAAGTAAATCGTGTGCAAATGCTTTGACAGAAAAATGAATGATTCATCAAAAAGTCACACTCATGCAACACCGATAGTAAAAACATAAATATGCTGTCTGTTAAACAATTTTGCTCAAGTAAAATTCTTTCTAAAGTTGAGACAGGTGGATTTTATGAGCTTTGATGTATTAAAGGTGATGCATATAATTGTGAAGCATTCAGATGGAGAAAGACAGTGGAGCATATACATTGTTGACTGGCATAAACAAATCCAAATAAGAGGCAACCTTTTTCTCCTTCAGCATTGTGGTTTTCCTCAGGTAATGTTACTTAGTTATTTTAACAGCATATGCTGGTCAGGTATGTTTTGACACTGGGATGCTGGTTTATGCTCATCCTTTGCTGGTTTATGCTGGTCCTGCATAACCAGCATAAACCAGCATCCCAGAGTCAAAAAAAAAAAAAAAAAAATCGCCAGCAAACACAGACATCTAGAAACAACTAGAAATCAGTGGTTAAGGTGTATTTACAACACAGTTCCAGAACAGTTCAACCCAAATATTCACATGTGTGCTGCGCATTTTATGGAGGATGAGGACAGTTTCCTGAACCAGTAGCCTACAATGCATCTGTGGCACAAAGATTTATATTTCTATAAAGTTGGGCACAGTTACAACTTTGCAAGGACTGTCTGGTGCTTCTGACTTAGTAAATTACTAAGTTACTAGTTACTAAGTAATGTTACTTTTTATATTTAAATAATTAGGCAATGATGATTCAATTGCGAGTTTTGAGCAGTGTAGAGTAAGCTTGTTGTTTCTCTGATCACTAATGCAGGCATGGTTTTATGTTTACACAGCATGATATGCAACCCAACGGGTAAAAAGACAGTATAAGTCATTATAATCAGTAATCATGTCCCCACTGGATGCAACAAATGCCTCATTTGTAATGGGTTTTATTGGTTTTGTCTCATCTAGTGATGTCTGGATCATGAATGAATCATTCTATGTAACCAGATCTTCTTCGTGAACCAGTCAAACCAGTTCACCAAATCGAACTGAATAGTTTGAAATGATTCACATATTCAGTATGCACTTGTAGTGTATCAGACACAAACCAGACAAATTAAAGATTTGATCGAGAGCATGGTTGAAACACAAGGAGCCAAACTCCACAGAAAGGCAAATCAACAATTATGTTGTAAATCAATTCCTAGCTCCACAAGTCAGAAGTAAATCCACTAACTAACAGCTTGAACAGCTTTCAGCATTATGACAAAATAAAAATTGACAATTCCAATTCATAAAAGAGATTGTCAAATTTGAGGCAAGTAATCAAGATTGTTGGTCAAAGAGATGCACAGCATGACCATCAAATGTAAATCCATGATAGTAATCATAATCACAAGATCTTTGGATTGACCCCCCCCCCCCCCCCTCAAATTTATATTTAATATGTGTGTGTAAAAATGTGTGTGTAAAAATGTAAAAATGTTTTTGACCATCAATTATTTGTCAAATGTATCATATTCTTGTTAAAGGAATCATGTCAAAAATTATACCTTGCAAGAACTGGAAAATTTCGACCACGTGATTGATAAGATAACATATGATTTATGACACCCTGAGCAAAGACAATATCTAATTGGCCAAGACAACATTTGAGGTGTGGCCGAAAGGCCATTTTAAATACTCACGACACCATAAAATTTTTCTCTTAGGCCTGGTTCACACGGGACGATTTTAAAATTGTTGGCCGATTTTCCAAACCTGAGAGACCCCACACACAGCGATAAAAAATCATGGGTCTAACAGTTTTGGTCGTTCAGTGTGTGGTGTGCAGCCACACGGAAATATCAACACATCACACGAACCGATTTGACTCCCGAGCATTCCCAGGTCAGACGGGAAATCTCGCAAAATCCCTCGAGATCAAAATTGACTTTTGAGTAAACAATCATGGCGGACGAAGAAGATGCAGTGGCCATAGTTTGTGCTTTGTTTTTAACGGAAAAAAAAAACATAAGAAAAACAAGAAAATGCAATGGTCAAAGAGGTGGAGACAACGCGAGCATGGACTTTACTTGCTATATCATAATATGGAGATAAGTTGTTGTTTTATCTCATAGAAATGTTGTTACGTACTACACAGATTAATAACCGTTGAAATAAACGTTCAT
Source organism: Carassius auratus (assembly GCF_003368295.1). NCBI lineage: Eukaryota > Metazoa > Chordata > Actinopteri > Cypriniformes > Cyprinidae > Carassius > Carassius auratus. The sequence continues at coordinate 9,861,655 of NC_039268.1, read as the reverse complement.
ATATTCGTTTCCATGTACTCTGGTGGACTGCAGTTGTGGATGTAGTAATGCCCATCGACTTTATTTGTATTTGTTATATTTGTTATATTATATACGCCGGCTGTTTTGATTTTGTTTCCCGGTAACGTTACTTCCTCACCGCCTCGTCACCTCGCTTTCTGATTGGCTGCACGCCACAGTCCACAGGCTGCGTGATTGCTTGTCCTCGGGGGACACCACACACGAGAAGAAATCGTGCCAAATAAATCCAACATGTTGGATATCCCCGATTTGAGATCGGAGCGGTCCCGACATTCTTCAGAGCAGAGGAGAACAGTCTTAACACACCACACACGGCAGGAATATTTGATCAGATTATTTTACGATAATCGGAGCATCCTAAGATTGTCGGAAGGGGTGAATCGGGGCTAAAATCGGAGTAATTATCCTGCCGTGTGAACCAGCCTTTAGCTGCTGCTTTTAGTCATCACTTTTAGCCATGCTTTTAGTCATCACTTTTTGTGTTCTTTGAGCGCGGTTCCAGCGTGCTTCAACCTGCACAACTGCTGCTACTTAGCCACGATGAGAAGAAACACCACCAAGTCTCGTCAAACTTTACTTGTATTTTCTTTCTTTTCCATTTGAGAGTTTCGTGCTCTGAGTTAAGTTTTGTAATACTGTGTCTCCGAGTCTGACCTCAAGTGCTCGAGTGCCCCTGAAACTTTAACCAGCCCACAGCTCCACGTCTTCAACCAATGCCCAACCACGGGCTTCCCAAGACGTCACTTCATCGTCTACTGAACTTCCAGCCAATCAGCAACCTCGGGAAACCCCCTTTTCTACGACAACACAAGTAATGTACCTCCAGACTGAGCTAAATTGGTGTATCTAATATAATTTTAACCTCACTGAGGATCTCAATGAGAGAGTTAATTAAGTGATTGATGGTTGTTCATGTCTATGAGATTTCACATATTGCGGTACAGTAAACTTTGGATTTCACATTTTCATTCTCTTAAACTCATTCTTATGTGCTTATGTGTTAGATTAGTTTATATGTTTATTTGATTTATCTTATAAAGCCTGAAAAGGGAAGTATCTTGTGTTTCGTCCTTACAAGTTAATGTCTTAAACTGCTGATCTTGTTACTTGTTACTGATTAATAGTGTTTTCATTATCCTTTGGATATGAATATCCATTGCAGAGTTGGTGTTATACGGCTCGTTCAATGAATCACTGGCTGTCTAAGTGATCAGCCGTAAAACAGTGATTCTGTCCAAATTCCTGCTAAAAGAGAACCGATGATGGGATGGGATCAGAACAGCTGAGTCTTGTACTGTTGGGAGACGGTATTACAGTTTGTTAAGGGGTGTAACATTTTTGTTACAAACTTGAGTCATTCAGCCAATCACAATGCACTGGATAGCTGGCCAATCAGCATAAACCTCACTTTTTTAGAATGATAAGATTTGTAAAATCTACGTGTTTAAGAAATGCAGGGCACAGAGGAGAAAAAATAATGTTTTTTTATTTATTTTATTTTATTTATTTTTTACCTTTAACCACATAAACACATTGATTTACACCAAATACACAAAATAATGTTATTTTTAGCAATGTGTTGCATTCACCCGAAAAATTTCAAAATTTCTTCAGTGAACACATCTGTGGTGGGGTGTGTGTGTGTGTGTGTGTGTGTATGCAAAAGTACTCAGCCAGTCAGAAACTTCTCTGTATAGCAAGCGAAAAAAAAAAAACAATGTCAAAGTGTCAATTAAAATCTAATGTGGTGAGAAGACTGTGTGTCAATTAAAATCTAATGTGGTGAGAAGACTGTTTTTCAAGAAGATTTATTTGTTGTCTGTCTGGGAGAGGAGCATGCACATGTAGTCCTCGAGGGGGCTGCCTGCCATGACTGTGAGCTTTTCCCGTTTCGTGTGCTCCACTCCCGCCTGGCCGTCTTCCATGATAGCGGCCAGGTTTGTGATCCTGCAAGGTCCGGCCCTGCTGTTGCTGCCCTGCTTGGGCTGGATGCCATTGTACAGATGTGGCCGAGGCTTCGTCAAGTCACCTTTATTTATATAGCGCTTTAAATAAAACAGATTGACAAAATGACAGTTAAAGGCAGTTCATCATTGATGTCATCATCCAGCTCAGTTCAGTTTAAATAGTATCTATGCAATAATTTGCAATAAAGTCAACAATATCACTGTAAATGAAGTGTCCCCAACTAAACAAGTGAGAGGCAACAGCGGCAAGGAACCAAAACTCCATCGGTGACAGAATGGAGAAAAAACCTTGGGAGAAACCAGGCTCAGTCTGGGGACCAGATTTCCTCTGGCCAGACGAAACCAGCAGTTCAATTTCAGGCTGCAGCAAAGTCAGATTGTGCAGAAGAATCATCTGTTTCCTGTGGTCTAGTCCAGATGGTTATCTGAGGTCTTTACAGGAGATCTGTATCTTCTTCTGTATGCATTTCCCCCAATTGCTCTGCTTCCGGGAGTTCTGGAGAGAATACACCCGTGATAGGGTCCATCTGCTGCTAGTAAGCCCAAGTATGGTTCTCGGACCTTGTGTCCCTTCTCAACGACTCTCCGCGGGAGATTCTCAATTGCCCAGTTGATTAAGTTCTGGAGTTTCTACAGGAGCAATTCTCTGCAGGATTACCTCCCTCCACTCTGAAGGTTTACGTGGTGGCCATAGCTGCTTACCATGCCCTAAAGGTGGTCAGTCAGTGAGGAGACACCCGTTAGATTCCAGTTTGGAGATATATGGTGTTCTGTCTTTGTTTTACTGTCCATTAAAGTCAGCCGCATTTTTATTACAGTGTACACAAACGAAATAGGCTGCATTTACACATGGCATTAACATGTGACCTGTATACACATGTTGTCCGCAAACACATTGAATAGACAAGTGTAAACGTGCGTCTGATCGAAATGTTATCCGATCAGAGTGTCCTGGTTCTGTCAGGGTTGGGGTAGAGGGATGAGGCAAGGGCTCAATGATGCAGAGAGAAGGACTCTTTAATAGTAATAAAAAAAAAAACAACCCTGTGGGGGAAAACAGACAAACTTGACTGGCAAGGCAAGGCAAGGCACAATATACACAGACAAATATTCGACGACGAACTAGCAACCAGACTGGAAACACAAGGGCAATAAATAGGGAGCTAATGAGGAGGGTAACGAGGGAACACATGTGGGGAAAATTACATCAATAAACAGGTAACAGGATGGGTGGGGTCAAGACAATTGACGAGAGCACATGGCACAGAGGAACGAAGACAAAAGCCATGTGCTCACACAAAACAGAAACACAAGCACATGGCCAGCAAACCAATCGAAACCATGTGCTTGAATTGGACACAAACACGCAGCAAATGAGCAAGCTCATAAACCGCGTGTTCACACAAGACAGCACGCAGCCAGTAAAAACTAAGCTGCGTGCGACAGCACAAGACAAAATAGAACAAGAAAGCACACAGCTGATAATTCGAGCTGTGTGCAACAATACAAGACAACACATTGAGACCGCACGATACCACAACAAAACAGAACATGGAGCGTGAGTGTCCGGTCCCCGACACGAAACCGAAACTCAGCAAAACATGAGTGCCGGGATCCGAACACCACGCTCCAATAAGAAACAGGACACGCAGACAAGAGTGCATGGCTCGAGCAGTCTCGAAGCCGAGCGCTCACATGAAAACAATGACATGAGGAGAGTATCAGGGCTCAGTCACAAAACCTGAATAACCCTAGACTGAAGTGACAAAATCCCTGACAGGTTCAAAGGTAGTCGAGGACGCATTGTAATCGGATCTCAGTGTAATATAAATGCAATCCAGCCATCGTGTGGCATTCGCAGGTCAACATCACACAAAACGCCACCCCCTCTTTCACAAACTGTCAGAAGAACAGAGCGCTAGCGAGACTCGTACATTTATTTTGATTTGTTAAATGTCACATGACTGAAAATTGTTTACAAAATAAAACTCACCACTTCAGGCCGACTTTGCACCGGGCCATTCTCTGCAGACGTATTTAAATATTGTGCGGGGAATACATTGCATATAAACCAATTGTTTATCCAGATTGAGAAGTGAGCTGATGTTGTCAAGCATAAACGTGCCATGTCCTGATTGATCGATCATCCCATCTGCTTGATCAGGTCATGGTAATCGCATGTTGATGCCAAGTGTAAACGTAGCCTTAGATAGATCACGATCTACCAAACAGCTCCATATAACAAAGCACTATATAGACTACCTTGGCATCAATACGTAATCGTAAATAATATTTAAATATATATATTTTTTTTTTTCTTTTTGTAATGTAGATTATTCACCAGGCTGTCATTTATAGTTGGATATGTGTGGACAGTTTTATTGTTTACCTTTTATTGTAACCCAATATCATCAATCCATGGTGATGAACGTCATCAGAGATGTTTAATCCTCAAGCATTGTGAGCATTATTTCTGCTTGCTGGCATTCACGTCAATCCACAAATCAATCTTTTAATTCAACCTGTCCTCCAACCAATACACTCGTATAGGTCGTTTGTCCAAATCCCTGAAATACAACCCATCAGAGCGTATACTACAATTGCGCCCCTATCGGCAAAAGGTTGTTTTCATATTAATGTTTTGTACTCTTTTATTTGCACTCTGATATGCGTTTTGTGTAGCTCAGTTGGTAGATTATTGCGTTATACCTTGATATGTGATCATGCTATCATGGGTTCGATCCCAGACAATGCAAAGGCAGAGATTGTTTTGTAATTATTTTCTCAGGATCATGGAGCCGTTTTGTTTTGTTGTGTTGTCTGCTTATATGTTTCCACTAAAAGTATGTACTCTTTTTGTGAAGGAAAAGCACAAGAATGGGCAACAGTAGAGTGTGGCTTTTGACTGCACTGACAGGAAGTCAAACATGTTCATCCCAAGTTCTCCCTCCCAAACAACTGGTGGTTCCACTGGCTGTTCCACCAAGCCCCACTCCAGCACATCATAAAGTTGCTTCCTGGCAACATTCTTCTTTCCAGGATGCACCTTCCCAAAGCACTGATGATTGCAGTGTTGGTTCCTCCAATCATCACAATAACACCTGATTTTTTATTATTATTACTGTTGTTGTTTTTTTGTTGTTGTTGTTTTTTCTAGTGAAAATCTTCATCCCAAGTTCACCGTCTTTACTTTTTATTGGCTGTTTTTCCAAACCCCACTGTAGCACCCAATTAAGTTTTTCTCTGCAATGATTGTAATCCAAACTTCATCCTCTTACAGCTCTTCAAGGTCATAAAAGGCCAGAGAAGGGTAAAGAGCCAGTTGTTCTGTTCATCATTTCAGGGAATTTTTTAGAAAAGAAAACTAATCAAAGGATGAGAAACTGAAACATTTCCCTACTAATGCTTGGTGCTTGATAGCATACCTAATTTGTCCTGTGATGTTCACTGCATTGAAGGTCTTCATAAAGCCTCCAAGCTCCTCCACTTATGCTCTCTGCAAATTTATGTATGCAAATTAAAATAAATGTTTGAACAAAAAGCTGAAAGACTATATTAGTCTGTTATGTTTTTATTTGTGTTTGTTTTCGAAGCTTTGAAACTCATTTGAGTGAAGGGTAAGTTCCAGATATGTTTACAATTAAGTTCAGGTTACTGTCTCTGATGTGTAACTATTGGCTCTAAAGACTGTCTTGGGTCAAGCAGAGTTCACAGGAGGCTGTTGCCTGCCAGATGTCCTTCTTGATCCAACATGTCTCTTGTCGTATTCTTGTTTTTCACATGTATTACCCTACAGGTGCCTGTTATTGTAGAGTATTCACCAATTTTATGAAATCCTCTTAATTAATTGTGTGAACAGCTTGACAAATTGGTAAAACTCTTGCTAAGTGTAAAGCTGTTATTTCTTCATGAGCATTAAAATCTTAATTAAATGCACTGTTCATGATCTTAAGCCTACCTGATTAAAAAAAAAGAAGAAGAAGAAGAAGAAGAAGACAAAAAAAAGAATGGTGATGTATCAGCCAATATGTTTTTACAGGGATGGTACCCAAAATAAAAGTTGTCAAGTAATCAATATTTTTCTTCCTGATATACTTTTTTATTTTTTTTTATTTTTTTATCTACAGCGTGTTTGTGTAACCATTTATTCTGCTTTGACTCCTTTTCTGTTTTTTTTTTTTTTTTTTTTGGAAACTATTTCAACCATGTTGTGTTTTAAATGCAAGTTTCTACTGAATCACTGCCTGATACGCAGCACAACAGTTAGTGTGTGATATTGCTTAATTATAATAGCATGCTATTAGAAAGTACTGTAATTTCATGGTGTTTTACAATCTATTAAAATATTGCAGAGAAGAGTTAAGATTATTTAAGCTCAAAGAATAGTTTCTAATAGATTTTATTTTAGCAGATTATTGTCTATAAGTATGCAGTGTTTGTGTGTGTGTGTGTGTGTGTGTGTGTGTGTGTGTGTGTGTGTGTTTGTGTGTGTGTGTGTGTGTGTGTGTGTGTGTGTGTGTGTGTGTGTGTGTGTTTGCGCGCACTTCCGAAAAAAGCCACTTTAATTTATTTTTCTATTCTTAACACTCTTCATCACTGGCTCTCTCATTCTATATTTTAATCTCTCTTGTCTCTCATAATGATTACAACCAGAACAGCTATGATAATTGTTTAATAGGCCCAGTCTGCATGACTTCAAAGTGGAAATTTTTGCATAATTTTCCCCCATAAGTTCAAAGCTTTATTGTCATGCTTAACAAATGGCCTTGACTGTGGAGGCTGGCTTAAATACACTGTAAATGAGAGAGAAGGGGTCCCATAAGGTTATATTATTATACATTAATTAATTTGTTCTTAAGCATTGCATTTTCATCCATATGAAGATATTGCCTATAATATGATGGGCTCAGAATGCAAATCTTTCTTTGATAAGTTTGTAATAAAGTCTTCATATGTTCCGCATTACACCTCAGTGTAATTTTACACAAGAGTGGGTTGACAACTAAATACATCCTGTATATATATTGTAGACATTTGTATTCAATAAACCTTTCTGCATTTATGCTGCAGTTATCCCACTAACAAAGCAGTAACAATAAGCTAACAGCTTGTTCATATAAACCATTTGCCATTGTTTGGAGGTAATTCAGTTGGGGCTTGTGAACACATGACCAGTGTCTCACCTTAAAGACCTGAAATCTCGTAAGAGGCCTGTGAGAGAACTATTGAGCCTGCAAGGTTACAGGGGCAAAATAGGTAACATGCCTCCAAGCACAACAGCACCCCAATTCATCATTCCTGACATATAACCATCACAAAAAAAAAAAAAAATTATATATATATATATATATATATATATATATATATATATATATATATATATATATATATATATATATATATATATGTATGTATTCTCGTTTCTTTATTTTTATTTTAAGTTTTATTTTATTTCTGTGCTGAACCTCAACTCAAGGCCCAGCATTCGGGTTCATATCACCTGCCTGTGTTTGATTCCTCTCTGATATTTGGTAAGGTGACTTACAATTTATACATTTTTTCTGATAAATGTTTCAATGTGACCATTTCAAGCAGTCTGTGCCTATATTAATTTCTGGATTATTTTTTTCTAGATAGAATAAAAAAAAAAATACATGAGAATCAAGAAATAAAGCCAATTGACTGAAGAACTGAAGTTGCAAGCAAATGCTCAGGTTTGGAAAAATAAAATGTTTGCTTCTCTTTCTAAGGGTTCTGCTAACAAAAGAATGCAGTTGTGAAGCAGTTACAGTCTGCTACACAGCACACCATATAGACACAGATGAGCTGGCAGAAAACGTGTTGGCAATACAAAAATATGCTTTAATCCTGGTTACATATCAGTCAATACAACACCAGCAATGATCAAGATACACAATATAGGCCTATACTGTTCAGATTTTTGTTACCTGTATATCACTGTACAGCAGCCTTAGGGGGTTTTCACTCAGAACATGTTTTTGCATTCAACTCATTCATCTCTTGTCTTTTACTTTGTCTTGTACTGTCCAAAAAAGAGAACAGCTTGGCACAACACAACTTGTCACTCAAAAGTAAACTGTAGCACCTTCTTTATCCTGCACAGGGTGCATATTAGTACCTCAGGGTAGTTCCCCTGTCCTGCGTACCACATGTTAATGTAGAATTATGTGCTACATGAACATGTTTTACCATTTTCATTGCATCTTTTTCAGCATACAGTAAGTGCTAGATTTTAGAATACATTTTAACTAATAAAACCTGCATTATATAAACACGTTTGACCATTCCAGGCACATGTAGAGAAGGATGCTTTGGGGGCTCAGGTACTTGCCCTTTTCCCAAAGTTCCCATCTCTCAAAAGTTATCAACAATAATATTGCAGTCAATAAAACAAAATGCATTTGTATAATAATTATGACAATCAGTGTTAATTTCGTTGACTAAATATTTTCGTCATTATTTTCGTCACGAATATATTTTTGCGGACGAAAACAAAACGAAAACTAAAATAGAAGGCACTGATAGAGACTAAAACTATGACTAAATTGATTGACATTATCTTCAACGAATAAAGGACGAGACGAAAATAGACTGTGACGAAAATCAAATCAGCAGACGGGAGAGATGCGAGGAATGAACAAAAGAACCAGCAAAACATAACAGGTGAGACTGCATGAGAGAAGAGAACCAATCCGAGCCTGACTTATTGAGACGTGAAGCGAAGGTTTTCAGTTTTTAAATGAGCTCCCGGGAAGACAACATTCGAAGAGGTGATGTCTAAAAGAGCGACAAAATGTCAACAGCACACTTCACATTTGACGACGAACAAAACAAAACAGCTCATTCGTGGCAAGAACACAACCAATTTGAAAAGACACCCGGACATTTTCTCAAATGTAATTTCACAACGATGTTCTTTTGTTTATTGAGCTAAGCAAAATTGGAAGACTGCAGTGCGTAGATGTTGTAGCATTAAATATTACGAACTGAAAAGTACTTTAAAATAGCCCCTTCTTCAAGTTAGATGAGAGCACAATACTAATACGTAATATCATGATAAATACATTTGATTAATACTAATGTTAGTATATTTTATAATGTTCTACTTGTTGACAATATCACAAATATTTCTATATTAGTCATGTGAAACATGAATGTTCACATCCTATCATTATACATACAAATCTAGCAATATTGTAGTATTTAAAACATACAATATTGCTAGACAAATGAATACCTTATAAAATCTTGTTACTTTTTTTTTTATCCACCTAGCTGCCAACTTATTAAATATTTACTTTAAATGTAAGCACTTATTGTTCAGCTCAGCTGTAAGCTTTAAGGTCCTGGACCTAACGTTATTTTTCTTTTATTGATGGTCAATTGGCAGCTAGTTATTGTTTACATTATCATGACAGTGTTTGTTGCTGCATAAAAGCTTTTGAATCGAAATAAAGACACAGTTGTGTTGAAATAAAGTTGAATTTGTGTTTTATATATTTTGGTTAAGTTTGTTTCCTATACCAGCTGTAAAAAATTGTCTAGTAAATCTGTTATTGATTTTAGTCTTATTTTAGTCGACTAAAATACCAAGCAATTTTAGTCGACTAAAATAAGACTAAAATTAAAACAAATCAGATGACTAAAACTTGACTAAAACTAAAAAGAATTATAGTCAAAAGACTAAGACTAAAACTAAATTAAAATTTCGTGTCAAAATTAACACTGATGACAATGAGTACAAAGCACTAACGACTGACTCTGAAAATACCTGTTTATTTTTACTAATGTCAGTCTGAGACGTCTTTGCTATCGTGTTAAACAAGTCCAAAATCTATTTAACAATGTGAAATGGGGGATATCTTCCCGGTCTTCTTCATAAACTGATTGAAAACTACATGGCCTCTCTGTTTTCAGTTGTCCTTTTCTTTTTTTACAAACATAAAAGGGCTAACATGGAAGGCATTGCGTTTAGCACATGATGAAACTATAGCTGTTTAAAAGAAGCCCAGGTGCCACCAACAGGCATATTATTATGTGAAGTGTCAGTAGCATGTGAAGGACTTTATTTTTATAATTATTTGTCACGGAATGCTCCGAAAAAGAAGATACAAGTGCAGCATTTATTAAAGAGTCCAAAAACAAGCAGTGTAATCCAAATCAGAGCAAAACAGAGTAACAGAAACCAGTAACAGAAAACAATAAACCAGCAACCAAACACTAAGAAAACCGGGCCAACTAGACACTGCATATAATTTTACTGTAGTAATTGTTAAATTGGAATTGCCTTTTTTTTTTTTTTTTTTTTTTTACATTTGAGCTCCTGTCCCTGAGGAACTATCTGCATATCTTTTGCGGCATCTCATGCATGGTAAAAAGAAGTTAATCAGGTCTTTAGATTTTGCGTCATTCTACTGCCCTGCTTTTCACATTTTTAATGCAAAAACATCCACTAATCATGTCTGAACACATATGCTGTGTCAAGTTCACAAAAAAAAAAAAAGTTTCATTCCAGCGCCCTGCATTTCACATTTATAATGTTTACTATATTGTAGCCATTTCTAAAAGTAGTATAGCACTCAAGTCCATTGCTGTATTTACTCATTACCGTGCATGCAAATTATGGAAGACGAATGTACCCACCTTGCATGTTTACAATATAAAATTGTACATCATATGAACATATTTGTCATTTCCGTCCACTTTACTTAATTTCTAAATCAGTACTGCAGTGGCCATTGTGTTTGAGGGCCTGTGTCCAAGTAATTGATTCACTCATGTTTAGGGTCAGGGGGTAGAAGTAGACCAAAATTGTCAATAATAATGTTACAAACCACCCCATAATGCAGCAAAGCTCTGTGGATTAGTACAATATTGTAACACCTGATGAGTCCAAACAATGCCATCAAGCTTCTAACACACCAACAGCCGCTCTATTACGGATCATATGCAGCAATGCAGCATTCACTATGCCTCCTCTCCTGCTCACTGAAGGTTGCTGATTGATGTGAGCAGCCAGATTCTGAGTGGGTATCCCACTGCCACATAAGAGCTGAATGAATAAAAGATTATACCCAGTAAGCCAAATAGGCTGTAGGTGAAATCACATCACACTTTACTGCAGGCAAAGTGGCAGCCCCCCCATCACACACACAGCTTGAGCCTGCAGTCTGCTTCATGCAATTACTTGCATTACATACACTGGTCAAAAGCATTTATGCATCACAGATTATTTGCATACTGTCAGAATTAAATGATTTCTGTAGTGAATGCATTCTCTGTTGGTGCCTTTATTATGTGAGTGCGGTTGATTGCAGTAATTATATATGAAAACCCTGTGATCAGTGCTAATCAGAGGTTTTTTTTTTTTTTTTTTTTTTTTTGAAAATAAACAATTAATGCAGCATTCATTTTTTTTTTTTTGTTACTCCCTGAGGCTACACCAATGTCTTTTTCCCCCACTTCCTTTGGCTAACATTACATGATGAGGTGGTAGAAGAGACAGACATAACTTAGTTATTTCACACTAAACAAGCTAATTGTGACATTTAAAGGCTTTACAGTATGTGATGATTATTAGATATACAGTACCTTGCAAACATCTTGAAGAATCTTACTTGCAAAACTACAATTTGTGAAAATTTTAGGCACTTGTGTAAAAATGCTGTAAAGTGAAGAGAGCCTCCTTAAAAAAATAATGGCATAAATATTATTTTATTTATCCATTCACATCAAATAACTAAATCAAATCAACATTTGGTGTGACCACCCTTTGCATTTAAAACTGCTATTGTCTTTGGAACACCTGAGTGTAGTTTGTTTTAGCTTTTCAAGTAGGTTTCTCCAAGTGTCTTGGAGATGTTGCCACATTTCTTATGGATTTTACCCTGTCTCAGTTTTACTGTTTCTTAATGTAACCCTGGACAGAGGTGAGATCAGATCTCTGTGTGGAGCACTGGCAGTTTTCAGACTATATCGAAATAAGTGGCTTAAAACCATTTTCTTTTGGTCAAGATACTAATGGCTTAAGATTTTTGTACGGTACAGTATATACATTGTAAGACTGATTCCATAATAATTTCTGTAATTGTTAATCAATGATAAAAAAAAAAGTCCACGTTAGTTTAGCAGTGTAATTGCATTAGTTAATGAGAACTGATAATGAAAAATCCCTAAAGCACTCACAGTATTCTTAGTTAATGTTAATTTAATAATAAGAAAAGTGTTGCCAAAACATTTTATTTAATTTGATAATTTGCAATCCAGGCCTTTTAAATATAAAGCTGAATGACTAAATACTCATGTTATTATCAGAAATCTAAAATAATAATAATAAGTGTTTGATGCTATTACATAATTCAAAATACATCTACTGTATATAGACTGTACATTTGGAGTACATCTGATTCAACATGTAAATATAATTTCCATTGCAAATTCTAACCCTAGGTTGTTAATTACAGAAACCTGTGCAAATAATTAAAAATGACTAATTCTGTGTGCTTTACTAATTTTACATTAGAGTTATGATAAACAGAGAGTTACACAAGTTCATGCACAGACTACATACATGTCTAGATTGCACATATACAGCATATATATATATTTTTCCCCTCTTAAAACGCATCTGAATGCTTTTGCCTAAAGATAAGATCTGATGAGGTTTCAAACTAGTGTACTTAACTTGTACTTAAGTTTGCCGGTACAGATGTGAGACGTTCATGCACGATTACCATCAGATTTCTCCCCTTCTTTCTCTCTCTCTCTATGCTTTCTCATCTCTTTCATCTCTCTCCTCTACGTTTAACTGATCACTGCAGAGGAAACCTTAAAGGACATAAATGGCAAGCCAGTGATTTGTACAATCAGAGCAGAGCCACATCGCCCCCATCTGGCCATAAGAGTAACTGTTTCGTCACCTCACAATGGCTCCCTCATGGCCAGAGGGATTTCTATGTTTAGCTGCAATACAGTGGTGGTTATGAGAGGGCTAATTATGCGTGGCCACCCCCTTACACGGCTGCCCCTCTCATACAGCCAGAAGGAGCACATACTGTCAGAAACAGCTGTGGGGGGCGAGAGACTTGAGAGATAGTGAGAGGGAGTGAAAGCCGAGAGCAAGAAAGCCCAAGACATCATGTGATAACATTACAGACGAGAAGGAGAGAATGTAATAACAGAGAAGACTGCCTAAGACAGAGACAAAAATACACTATAAAGGGAAGGAGAGTTCAGTAGAATTTACCCTGGTGTAAGGGACAGATTAGAAATGGTTTGTTTTGGTTTGGTGCTGGTATAGCTGGTCATCAGTAACAAAACCCAGCTGGTTGACCAATAACATATTGATGGTTTTGTTTTATTCTTGCTAAAGAGTGATCATAGTGTCAGTAAGAGCATCCAAAAAGAAAGATACAGTGTCCTCCAAAAATTTGAAAATGGCTTTGGAAAACATACTGTTAGCATAATTTCATTTTGCACCAGCCAGGACACCTGAGAAACTGCACACACTGAAAAAAAATATATAGATTTTGCGGTAGTAAATAATGCAGAAAAACAAATTTAATTTCTACATTAATTAATTTAGTTCAGGCAAAAGAAAATAAAAAAGAGTAAATTCACTATTAGTATTACATTTAAACTTGTAGAATTTAAAGTGTGAATTTGTATTTTACTTGGAATTGTTTGTTATTTTTACAAAGATTGTTTAAGTAAATATCAAAGTTGTGATCCCGTTGTTCACATCATGTATTTGGGCATGAATAATTAGTATTGGGCGGGTGTTTTAGATTCTAGAGAGCATTTGATTGGTCAGAAGATTTGAAGCTGAAGTAGGTGACGTCAAAAAAACCACACTGGCTCATAGTTAACTTTAACATATTGATAATAACACCCAAATAAACTTAAATTTTGATTTCATGGGGACTTTAAATGTCATTCAGATGAAGCTTCTGTGTTTCTTTTGCGATAATGTACACTTCTATGAAAAAAAAAGATGAATAGCAATGGATGGAGAGACACTGAAGTGCAGGCACTTGTAGCAAATGTAGCACTGCTAGTTGTTGTTGGAGATTCTTAGTCCTCCTTTCCATTCTTTTGATCGTTTTACATATACATCAACATTCCATGTCCATTATTGTGAAACCCAAGAAGCACAACAAAAACACAGATCACAGTGTCCTCCATCCCCATTTTGTTAACATTATTCTTCTTTGTTAAAGGGGGGGTGAAATGCTCGTTTTCACTCAATCTCCTGTTAATCTTGAGTACCTATAGAGTAGTACTGTATCCTTCATAACTCCAAAAAGTCTTTAGTTTTATTATATTCATAAGCGAAACTCGAAGAACAACCCTTCGATTGGGAGTCGTGAGTTCTAGTCTCGGGCTGGAAGGAATTGTGGGTGGGGGGAGTGCATGTACAGTTCTCTCTCCACCCTCAATACCACGACTTAGGTGCCCTTGAGCAAGGCATCGAACCCCAACTGCTCCCCGGGCGCCGCAGCATAAATGGCTGCCCACTGCTCCGGGTGTGTGCTCACAGTGTGTGTGTGTGTGTGTGTTCACTGCTCTGTGTGTGTGCATTTCGGATGGGTTAAATGCAGAGCACAAATTCTGAGTATGGGTCACCATACTTGGCTGAATGTCACTTCACTTAAAAAAAAAGAAAAGAAAGATAGCCTGTACCTTTTTTTCCCGGAAAAACACGACAGGCTGGAGGCGTGACGTGTGGGCGGAGCTAAAGAATCATGAGCGCGAGTAGGCTTTTGCGTTGACAGCGTTTGGAAGCTGTGACACAGATCCAGAGGCTGAAATTTAACAAGAGCAGCATCAGCAGGAAGTCTCTATGTGGTATGTACTAAAACTATATATATTTGCTTAGCGGTTTTGGAAAATGACTAAGTTCCACTTTATGTCGTCTTTTTTCTTTTTCTTTTTTAAGCTGTACATGTGGAAAGTGCAGTTTGATGACAACATCACATGTTGTTTACTTGATGTGCTTACGCGCCGATAGCTAAGTTAACAACACAGAGATATTTGAAGCAGTTTTACTCACCGCCTGCGGTTCCAACACACGATCGTGACCCTTTTTCGTTGGGACTGCATTATCCTTAAGAAATAAACGATGTGCAAACCCGGCGTCAAACTGGGCCTTGTTTGTAAAACAAGCATCTTCGAAATGCAGGGAACAAACAAAAACACTTGCATAAGTCCGTTGATGCTCTGTAAAAATAAACTCCATCCACTGGTCCCTTAATGCTGTTTTTTTTTTTTTTTTTTTTTTTTGGTAATCTGTGCAGGGTTGTCTTGCCCTGGCAACCAAAAACACACTTCTTTTGTGACTTTTCGCGATGCTCTCGCTCTGATCAGTGATTGTCTGTGCTCAGCCTCTCAGTACTCTGCTATACGGGAGCGCGCGCTCTTCCGGCAGACGTGCCCTTAAGACCCATATAAGGAAATTCCGCTCCATCTAACGTCACACAGAGCCATACTCGAAAAAAAAACTTTCCGAAACTTGTGACAAACCGGAAGGAGTATTTTTGGGAAAAAATACTCCCTCTAACGTACAAATTAATTTTTGAAACTTTGTCCATGTTTAGCATGGGAATCCAACTCTTTAATAGTGTAAAAAACTCAGTATGCATGAAATAGCATTTCACCCCCCCTTTAACGTTGCTATTATATTATATATTATATATTATATATCTGATTGGTTTATTGCACCTTATGCCCAAAACACACCCATTACTTTTAGACCATGCGCCAGGAGCACAGACTAGTTTTCCAGTCATTATACTAGCAAAAGTGGATTCGGAAATGCTGTAAGTGCACCTGCACTGTGCGCTTTAGATCATTCACTTCGATTGTTAAAATAGGGCCCTTAGTGTCCTTCTAAGGACCCGCAAACAAACTTAGGACGTAAATAAGGTTTTTTATAATGGTAATGCCAGAGCTATTTATAAATCTAAACTCTAATTGGCAATCAGTCAGTCTGACCTAGTAATACCAAGGAATATAGAATACCCAAGGCATGTCACTCATATAGTTTTGAATGGGGAAAAATGCAACGCTCAATATGGCCGCTCAATCGCAGGAAGCCCCGCCTTCTGAATGAAAGAGCCAATCACTGCAGCTGCAGTTAGAAGTCCCAGTTGCTATAGAAACAGTCAGTGTTCTAAGACGTGCTTTCAGGACTGCGCATGCGCACTGGCTGATCTAGCCCAAAATAAATCAAGCTTTTAATAACACTATTTGAGTAAAACATAAGACATGTCATTTTATCACAGTAATCATTACACTGCTGCCAAATGAACATGTCTGACTGTGATATTTATGTATTGCCATTATTATGAATTCAAAAATGAAAACATTATTGCTGGGTTTCAGTGACAATAGCAAGTTAATTTAATGTATTTACATCAGGATGTATGCTTTGTCCAAACCCCAAGCTGATCAGCTGTACTTTTTTTCAGCAGTAGACAAATGGAATGGAAGGGTTGCTCTGACGTAAAAGAGCAAGATCTTTTATCTCAAAGTAGACTTGTTAGTTCATTGACAATTCAAGGTATAAAAAAGGTTCAACAGCAAACACAAACGCAGGAACAAGATATGCTTTCTTAAAATGTCAGCAACTGAAGGCTGAAGAAGAAAAAAAAAAAAAACAGCTCAGTGTACCTCAGTACATCCTCTCAGAAAGAAGTTCAGAGGCTCCATCAACATCAGTGTGTGAAAACTGTGTTTTCTTGCATCTTTTTTCAAGCTACACATAAGTTTTAGCATGGTCAGTGAGATGTTTATCAAGCTGTTATTGTCTTTACTGTGACAGGAGGAGCAAGGGTTGGGGAAGATCGCAATGCCGCATCTCCCCAGCTCCTCGTATCTCTTCTTCAACTCACCTTCAGTCTTTGACAGATTCCTGGTTTGAGTGCTCATGGATTATTGGTGTTCTTAGAAAGCTTGGATATTTCTATCTGCTCACTGATATCAGAAGGTTTTGTTTTATTTTTTATTTTTTTGGCCCTGGATAAGTTTACCAATGGGAAAAAAAAAACAGAGGGGCGGCACGAGCAAAATAATCGCATTATTACGCCAATGCAGCATCTCTGAAGAGCAATCGATGGTGTCATTTTGTGCTTTTAGAAAATGTAACTCAGCGGATAGGGAAAACATATAGCTGGAGAGATCTTAGCACTGATTGTGCTCTCTCCTAAATGGAGGGCTCATTACTTTAAAGGGAACCAGGGTTGTTTTCCCACAAAAACGTGGCTCTTGAGAAAGCTTTTTGTTCAGATAACATATGCTGTTGAGGTAAATGTTCTTTTTTCTCAGTATTCACTTTCATAATATTGATTGATATCATCATAAAACCGAACAGGTATGGCCTCTCTTCTTGTTCCTGGAATCAAAGCTGGTTAGCTGGTTATCTAACTGCACAGTAATCAATAATTGCATATTATGTAGTTTTTGTACATAATATCTGTCACAATTTGGTCTCCTACTCATAAAACACAAGGCACTTTGGTTCAATAATCACAAATGTTTCTGCATCTGTGAACACAAGGATCAGGCCACATATGGACATGTTTTGTTCGTTATGAGTATTAATCATTGAATCATCCCTTACCAATTATGCATGGTCAGTTGACAGATTGTAGTTTGTTCTGGCCGAGAAACACTTATAAGATATGAGAATTATACAAGAAATGATATTTGACATATACATTTGATAAGCAGTTTTGTAACCAGTTGTGTATTAATATATACAGTACAGACCAAAAGTTTGGAAACATTACAATTTTGTATGTTTTTGAAAGAAGTTTATTTTGCTCATCAAGCCTGCATTTATTTGATCAAAAATACAGAAAAAAATGTAATATTGTGATATATTATTACAATTTAAAATAATTGTTTTTAAATGTATTATACTTTATATAATTATATCTCTATAATTATAATTTATTTCTGTGATGCAAAGCTGAATTTTTAGGATCATTATCACATGATCCTTTAGAATTCATTCTAATATGAGGATTCATTATCAAAGTTGGAAACAGTTCTGCTGCTTAATATTTTTTCAGAACATGTGGTACTTTTTTAGGATACTTTGATGAATAAACAGTAAAAAAAAAAAAAAAAAAAAAAAAAAAAAGAAGAAGCTATGTTTTCAAAATATAAATATTTTGTAATAACAAAATACACTACTGGTCAGTAATTTGGGGTCAGTATTTTTTCTTTCTTACTTTTTTTTTAAAATAAAATCAATACTTTTATTCAGCAAGGATGAGTTAAATTGATAAAAAGTCATAGTAAAGAAAATATATTATTAGAATATATATTATTAGATTTTATTTATTTATTTATTTTTTGAATAAATGCAGTTCTTTTTAACCTTTTATTGATCAAATATATTAGACAGCAGAATTGTTTCCAACACTCATAATAAATCAGAATATTAGAATGATTTCTAAATGATCATGTGATAGACTGGATGTTACATGTGACACTGAAGGTTGGAGTAATGATGCTGAAAATTCAGCTTTGCATCACAGGAATAAATTATTTTTTTAAAGTATATTCAAATAGAAAACTATTATTTTAAATTGTAATAATATTTCACAATATTACTGTTTATATATATATATATATATATATATATATATATATATATATATATATATATATATATATATATATATATATATATATATATATATATATATATATATATATACAGTACAGACCAAAAGTTTGGACACACCTTCTCATTCAAAGAGTTTTCTTTATTTTCATGACTATGAAAATTGTATAGTCACACTGAAGGCATCAAGGGCTATTTGACCAAGAAGGAGAGTGATGGGGAGCTGCGCCAGATGACCTGGCCTCCACAGTCACCGGACCTGAACCCAATCGAGATGGTTTAGGGGTGAGCTGGACCGCAGACAGAAGGCAAAAGAGCCAACAAGTGCTAAGCATCTCTCGGGGAACTCCTTCAAGACTGTTGAAGACCATTTCAGGTGACTACCTCTTGAAGCTCATCAAGAGAATGCCAAGAGTGTGCAAAGCAGTAATCAAAGCAAAAGGTGGCTACTTTGAAGAACCTAGAATATGACATATTTTCAGTTGTTTCACACTTTTTTGTTATGTATATAATTCCACATGTGTTAATTCATAGTTTTGATGTCTTCAGTGTGACTCTACAATTTTCATAGTCATGAAAATAAAGAAAACTCTTTGAATGAGAAGGTGTGTCCAAACCAAACTTTTGGTCTATATCGGAACACAAGATAATACATTTCCATATCTGAAGAATGTAAGTTATGATGTAAGGCATATGCAACACTTTTTCACACTTGCTTGCAATCTACATATATTCACAGCATGCCTTTGGTGGTGTTTTGTGATGGCGAATTTTATTTTTATTTTTATATATTGTTATAGTATTTTCCTTATTCCATGCAATCATGATTCCAGCTTGCATCAGTTGACTCTCAGATGATCCACGTCTACCTTTAGAAATTTGACTCCTATCATGGCATTCCTATTTAAAGTGATAGCTCTATCATTAATTACTCACCTTCATGTTGTTCTAAACCCATAAGATTTATGTTCATCTTTAGAACACCAAAGTAAGATATTTTGGATGAAAACTGAGCACTTTCTGACCCTCCATAGACAGCAACGCAACTAACACATTCAAGGTCCAGAAATGTAGTAAAGACATTGTTAAAATAGTCCATGTGAACTTAATTTTATGAAGCTATGAGAATACTTTTTGTGCGCAAAGAAAACAAAAATAATGTCTTTATATAACAATTTCTTCTGTTCCATGTCAGACTTTGACACGCGTACACAAGAGTACCACAATGCATGTGTGTGAAGTTCTCTGCTTGTTTCTGATTTCTTTACTTAGCAATCATTATTGACTTGTGCCGACTTGAATTAAAACAAAATAACTGATTTATTGGAGTTTCAGGTTTTTACGGGGATTAATTCACTTTAGCAACGCACACACGTATTCAGTTCACTTCTTCTCAGCGTGCTCTTAATCTGAACATCTTGTTTTGTTTACATTCGACTTTAGACTGGAATGCTTTTAAAGTTTTATTTTGAGAAATACTGCTCACACATTCTCACCTTTATCTGGAATGCAGCATAAGCAGTGCGTCTTCTTCCTTTAATGATGTAATGTGGTCAGGGTAACAGTTACAATCATTTTTCATCATTTATTCTGTATGATGTTTTCTAAAGTAATCCAGACACATACATATCACTCTCTCTCTCACCCCTTTAACAACATTTACAAAAGCACTTGAACCTAATGATTATTATTTATTTACTCCCAGTGCATTTTCTGGCATATATGAACATTTTAACATGCTTTTATGAAATAAAATTGCAATTAAGCACATACAGAATATGAGAAAAATTAGTGAAATGACATTTAGACCACATCAATTTTAATGTACACTGCAGCTTTATTCTCCACCTTTTTTGTTAGTCCAGAACATTCGTCCTTTCCCTTCCAGAGGACACAGATGCCAGGTTCATCAGTGTGTGTTGCCTGATTGCTACTGCTTAATTAGAGTAATTAAAACTAAATGAATGAAAGGAGAAATGTATTTTTATTTTTTATTTTTTTGGTTTTTCCAGAATGCTACAAAAAAAAAAATTATCTTTTTTTTATGAATAAAGTGCATTTTTGTTAAATAGAATGCAATTTAGCTGTTGGCTCAGTTACTGGCTCAGTTACTGAAAATTTGCAAATTACTCAAATGTCAAACTTTCAAACTTTTTGAGATTTTGATTTTCAGTAAAGATTCATTAGTGGTGGAGATGCGTCATTCGTTTAATGATGTTGTATTTAATTAATGGCATAAATGAATGTATTTAGTTTTTAGAATTCATACGCATAATATATGAGTAACACAACAAAGCATAAATCAAGCTTTTGTAGCAAGATGCATCTGTGTTTTACAATAAGAGACTGCCAATATCTAGAATTGTTTTTTTTTTTTTTGTTTGCATGTATTAACTAAAAATATTAAATTAAATAATATATATCTAAAATTCCATATATTTAACAGTATTCAGGCTTATCTAAGCAAATCATTAGGCTATATTTTCAACTTGAAGGTCCAGTTCCAGTAACAGATATCTCTGTGCAGTTCTTTTTTATTTTTTTTCCTTCACCAAAAAATCTCTGTTTTCATTAACTGTTGTACATTTAAATTTTTGCAGCTCATGCTAGTTGCACTTATGGTACATATCGTTCTAACATCATCTATCGCTCATTGCCTGACCTCACTGGAGTGCCCCTGAGTTCATCAATGTTTTTTTCATGATGATGCAGGAAAGCTGTCGCTTATCTGCAGAGTTGAAAAGTTATGGAGCATAAAGTCCTCTGTCTGAAATTGATAAAGCCTGGAGGACTGTGTTTCCCATCAGGGCACAAAGCTTATCAGCACAACCAGCCTGGAGTGATGGCCTGCTATGCTGTGCTCTGAAGACCAAGGCCAACCCAGGAAGCCAGTCAAGGGAACATTCTCCCTGGAGACTCTGTTGATGTGACTGAACTGGAGGCTGTTCTTTATTAAATGTAGGAATCCTGCTGTGGTTTAGGAAGTTTTCAAAAGAGTTTACTTCCTAAGAGGCAAAACATGTCGAACTGTTGCTTCTGTAGAGTTAGCACTTTAAACTGACATTAAAAGGGGCTGAAGTTGGAGTTTGAGGTAGAGGTCTGCATTGGGATTGGGTCTCACAGGAGTGGGCGGGTTTACCTTTGCTGCAGGCAGGAGTAGACGGTCAAAAAGTATAGCGCAGGTCTCGGGAATCGTAATAAGAATGATGGAGTCAACAAATGAAGTTGAGAAGATAATAGAGGCCATTTTTCTTTAATAATAATGTAAAAAAATTGCAATGATTGAAAAACAAATTTCAGTTGATACTGAAAGAATGGAAAATAATTGACCTTTGTAAGTAGTGACAAATGTGGAAAGGTGTTAGTATACAATGGGCACAAAGCTGTAACCTCTGGGTTAAGGTGACATACCTGCTCCATTTGTTATTAGGCATATATTTAAATGTGTTTTTAGGCTCTATTAGTTTTGATACTTTGTTTTCAAATTGAATTTTATTAAAAATGGTCGAAGGTTTTTGTCATGTGTGGTGCTTTACATTAGCATTATTTTTTTTTTTTCTTATTGGCAGTTTAATTTGACAGTGTTTTATGTCGGTTATTATGAACGTTTAGCATAGCCCTAATGTTTGTGTACATTTTTCAGACTTACTATAAATAACAGTATGTTTGTGGATGCGGGCAGGAGTGGATTCAAACACAAATCATGCGTAACCATTTGTCCCCCAAAACATGTTTAAAAACGTCTCACAGCAAGAACTGGCAAATCTGTTGCAGTCTGTGAGGATAAGATGCACGCCATAGGATAAGATGTTGTTCACGCCAAATTCTGACTCTACAATACAGATATTGAAGCATAAATCAAAGCTCAACAGACCAGGCAACCATTTCAATTGTCCAGTTTTGGAGATCCCATGCATACCATGTGGTCTTTTGCCAACAAACCCATTTGCTTAAAGGTTCAACATGCTTTGGTTTTTCTGCATATCATACATATATATATATGTATGATTGGTCAAAAGGCAATATATATATTACTGAAAATTGTCCTTTTGACCAATCATGTACAGGTACTGTATATCATACAATATGTTATTGTCATAAAAATAACAGACCAATACACATTATTAACGAAGAAAGTTTGTCAAAAAGGCAGAAATAAAAACTAAATCTGTTTTAGCAAGAGAGATTTTGATTGCACAAAAACTGTTACAGAAATCTCATCCTTCACAGTTACAGAAAAAGCCCAGGTATTTTTTTCTCAGTCTGACAGTCTGTCTGTTTGACCAACCAAGCACTTTACTTGACATTCTATTTCACCATTAGTGTCCATCACAATCCTGACTACAGTCTGCTAAACAAAAAAAAAGGGTTTATATGTGTGTACATGTGAATGGGACTTCGCAAGCTGGAGGCCCATAGGGCAAACTGGTGTGACGTTTTTAAAATTGAGTTTCTCCTGGCAGTGAGACAGTCAAACCAGGACTGAATCCAGCTGTCCCTTTCTTATCAGTAGTGTAATGCAAAGAGCAGAGGTGCAGCCTTCCCACACACAGGCAGTATGAATTAGAGCAAACGAAACAAGGAGGGAGAGACAGACACACGCAGTGAGAAAGGGAGGCTTTCATAGAGGTGTTCTATGGGAGGGAAAGGAAAATGGCAGCTTTAATACAGTACAGAAAATAAAATGGTCACTGCAATCCCTGCACTATGGGAGGCACTGCTGCCTTGCACTTTACATCTATAGTGTGCTTCTAACAACAGCCTCTGTCCCTGATTGCCTCCACTCCATCAACAACAGAGTGACACAATCTGTAAGCTCATAAATCCTGCTCACTATCAGTGATGAAAGGGGGGTTATTTCTAATCATGCCTGTGAGAGATGTCTTTAATTTCTCTCTCTCTCTCTCTCTCTCTCTCTCTCTCTCTCTCTCTCTCTCTCTCTCTCTCTCTCTCTCTCTCAGGGTGGTGCTCCCTCTCTCTCCGGTTGGCATCTTGGTATTCCCATCGCTGACTGACAGAGTGAGTGCCTATAAAACATGCAGAATGCCATCTGTGACTTTTCCCTTTGGGCATGACTTCTAATCAACAGCAGTCACAGAGCTTTGTTCATTTCTTTTGTTCTGTTGATGCACACAGCATCACAACATCCAGGCCCTTCAGTTCAGTTCACCGCTGATAATTGGATTGTGTGAACAGTTTTGTGCTCGACTATGTTTTTGCAGATTTATAAATATCTTATTCTCTGGTTCACAATATGCAGTATGCCGTGTTTGCGTCAAGTGAAGTGAGTGGAGCTTTTACCGGTGTGACTGTTAATTTTTTATTTATTTATAAATTTTTCTGAAAACTGTCTCAGTTGGAGAGGACATTTTTAGTTGGCATCAAACATTTGTATGTTCAGATCTAAAAAAAATAAATAAATAAATAAATAAAACGTAAAAAGATAAGATGTCATCAATGAAGTCTAAATTACCTGGAGAAAATATCTGCCTTTCATCTCAAAGGCAGTTGGTAGGCTGGTGCATCTTTGCTTATGTTTTTGTTGTTGTTGTCATTTGTTTGTTTGTTTGTTTTTCTGAACCAAAAATTATATCAATAATGACTTTGATGTCACAAGAAAATGACGTCCTCTGACAATGCTTATTGGCTGTTTTTGAAAAGATAATCCTTTGAGCAATTTAATTGAGCAATTTCTTAATTATTATTACATTATATACTCTTGTGAAAAAAGTACACTATAGCATTCTTTAAAAAATAGCACTTCTTACAACAGTAATATATATTTTTAAAGAATATACTTAATTGCAAACCAGTTGCATGATAGTTGCAATTAACTCAAAATCTATTATAGTTTAAAATTGTACTGGACATTATCCAGTACAGTAGTATCATGGACATTTCCCTTAAGCCTAAAACAGAACAGAATGAGAACAAAATGTTAAAAAACTAATGTTCAAAATAAATATTCATCTTTATTTGAAAATTATAAGGCAAGGCAAGGCAAGTTTATTTTATTTAAATTGCACATTTCATACACAATGGTAATTCAAAGTGATTTACAAAAAAGGAAGTAAAACAATCATAAAAAATATCACAACAATAAAACAAGGAATTTAAAAATGAAAAAAATGAATTTAAAAATGAAAATGACTAAAAATATATATTTAAAACAGTTATGTTATTTAATGATTATATATAAAATAAAGTGCAATCAGTTTGCACATAGCACTGTGCTCATTCAATAAATGCACAGCTAAACAGATGAGTTTTGAGTCTAGATTTAAATGTGGCTAATGTTTTAGCACATCTGATCTCTTCTGGAAGCTGATTCCAACTGTGGGCAACATAATAACTAAAAGCGGACTCAAAAAAAAGCCTCTTTTTTTGTGAACCCTTGTGAACCCTTAGTATTTCTAATTGGCTCAATCATAATAATGTGAGTGGTTTTGTTAGGTTTATATTCAGTGAGTATATCTGCAATGTATTAAGGTCCTAGGCCACTGAGTGATTTATAAACAAGTAAAAGTACTTTAAAAACAATCCTAAATATAACTGGAAGCCAGTGTGAGAACTAGAGGATTGGTGTGAAATGCTAAGATTTTCTGGATCTATTTAAAATCCTTGCAGCAGCGTTCTGGATGAGCTGCAGCTGTCTAATGGTCTTTTTGGGAAGGCCGGTGAGGAGACCATTACAATAGTGCACACTGCTGGTGATAAAGGCATGAACTAGTTTCTCCAAGTCTTGACTGGAAACAAAACATCTGATTCTTGCAATGTTTTGGAAGGATAGTATGCTGAGCTTGTTACTGCTTTGACATGACTACTGAAACTAAGATCTGTCTCCAGAATCACACCAAGATTATTGACTTGATTTTTAGTTGTTTGACCAGAGTCAAGGTACGCATTCACTTTGAGAACTTCATTGTTGTTTCCAAATACAATGACTTCAGTTTTCTTCTTGTTTAACAGTATAGCTGTGTAGGCAGGTTTTTTTTTTTTCAATATTTGACTTAGTGGGAGCATATACAGGCTAAACAAGAGCGGTGCAATAATTGAGCCTTGTGGGACTCCATATATCAAGGATGGACACTTAGACTCATCCTATACTCACATAATAACCTCTCCCCTCATTATGACCTGAATCATTTGAGTACCATCCCAGAAAGCCCGACCCAGTTTTCCCATCTCTCTAAAAGTATGTTATGATCGACAGTGTCAAACGCAACACTAGTCTAGTAGTTACCAGCATTCATATTATTATTTTTTCACCTAGGGCCAGCTTTGGACAGCTTTTTCCCCTAATACATGAAATCATCATTTAAAAACTGCATTGTGCATTTATTTGCATTATCATTGTGTAATATAAAAAAAAAAAAATGTGTTTGATGATGTGAATATTTTAAGTGTGACAAATATGCAAAAAATAAAAAACAAGAAGGGGGCAAAAACCATTTCACAGCACTGTATACAAACACAATCTTTTTCTTCCTGTATGTTTATTTTATTCATTCTTATTTACTTTGTGTTAATATGGGATGACATGGAGCATAATCCTGTGCGACATCCAGTGTGACATCTGACATGATGATGTGAATTCACGCTTTTAAGGTATAAATAAATAAGTTATCAATGATGAAACATCTACAATATAATTTATATGTTGTATTTAAATGTAAAAACTATCTTTATTTAACTATCCGATTTTGCACTTTTTATTTTCACTTAGCAATTTATCCATTTCTACACTTACTTATTTCCTTCATACATCAGACTTACATTCTTCTCTTTTTCCCTCCTTTCACAGATTGAGGACAAAATGGAAAACATCTTACTGCAGTAACACAAACACAAGCTAGGGGGCAACAGTAACCACCTAACAGATGTTCAGGACAAGAGACACGTCAACACAGGGATATGTAAACACACTTCCACCCTTCTTGTAGCGGTCCCTAAATGAGAAATTACACACTCAGTGATTTGAGTGATGAGTAACCGAAGCAGATGTTTGAAGAATCTGGGCCATACGTATGAGCTGATGTTTTTGTATGTGGATTTACCACAGTCAATCATGATATGCAGGGGACTGGTGCAGAAAATAAACTTTTTATTGTTGTTGTACAGCATAGTACAATTTTCCCAGTTCTAGTTGACTTTGATTCCTACAACTGCAAAATCCCCTATGAATAAATTAATGAATCAATTACTCAGTCAATGCACAGCCATCTTTTTAACATGTCGCCTATAACTCCTGATGTGCTGCCTGCCACTTGCGTTTTTGATTTATTAAGAGCAGTAAACACAGAATCTGAGTGGTTACTCTATAAAAAGCAAGCAAAGTCTCTGAATCACCTGCTCCTACAGATGGGAACCAGCTGCGCGGAGCTGGAGAATGAAGTCTGGCTGTGGATCTCTCCAATGGGATGACAGCCGTGGGATTTTTTCCATATGGATGGTGATTACAAATATATATATGTATATATATATATATATATATATACACACACATACACACATCTAAAGCAAACATTTCTGTCTGAAAATAGAAATGTCTGACAGTGAACGAGAGCATGCTTTAAAATGGTGCATTTAGAAATTAGGGGTGAACAAATGTAATGAAATTTTCCCAGAAACTTCTACATATAATCTCCTTCTTCCCACTGGAGTAGGAGCAGCTGGTCATCTTCAGCAAATGTTGTCCTGCTATAAATGGCAATCCAGACAGCTGAATTATGGCCTAACCCACTTCTTTTTCTGCAATATAGTCTTTTTATAAGACTAGCGATCATAGCCTTTTAGAGACGCTGGTTCACAAACAGGAAATGCATACAGGGTTTTTGTCTCGCTCTGCTTATCAATTTCACTAATGAATGTTTGTCCTCTTTATGAACTAACAACGTATTTTGCAATACACTGTAAAATGCAGTCGATTTATTCAAAGGACTTCTCATTTGTCTCCATAACCGAATTCAGCTTTTGTACGTGATTACATAAAAATGAAAAGTAGTCTTGGAATTATATGAATGTTCTGGGTTCAGCCTTCTTATCATTTCCAGTTCACTGTTGCAGAAAAGAATGCATCAAATTTGCATTCTTTAACATTTCTTCAAGGGTGAGCGAATCACCATACCAGCTGTTTTGACTTGTGTTAGTGACCTTGTGACCTTTTTGACTTAAAGTCGCTTCATTGACCACAACAATATCCAATATTTAAAGTATTTTTTAACTCACCATTTCTACCCAAATAAGTATTTAAAGCTGCAGTAGGTAACTTTTGTAAAAATGTATTTTTTTTTTTTTTTTTTACATATTTGTTAAACCTGTCATTATGTCCTGACAGTAGAATATGAGACAGATAATCTGTGAAAAAATCAAGCTCCTCTGGCTCCTCCCAGTGCTCCTATTGCCATTTGCAGAAATTTGCCGCTCCCTGTAAGAAACAACCAATCAGAGTTAAGGTTCGTAACTTTTTTTGTGTTCAAAATTTACAAAATGTATATAATAAGCGAGTACACCATGAATCCATTTTCCAAACCGTGTTTTTAGCTTGTCATGAATCACTAGGGTACACCTATAATAAGTGTTTATATCCGGACTATTTTCGATTGCTTCGGGGGTACCGCAGCGGAGTAACCCAGTACCTTTGTGATTCTTCATAGACATAAACAGAGAAGTAGCTCTGGCTATAATGTTCTTCCGCAAGACGCTAGCAGTTATGTTTATTAACCGCTAGAGCGTCAAAAGTTACTGACTGCAGCTTCAAGAGCTAGGCATAACTAAAACATATATTCATTATAAAAATACCAATGGGGTTTCTAAAATGTGATCTTATTCTAAAGATTAATTTGTCTTATATTCATTTTATGTCCCCTTGAGGCACCCTTGGAAGTTCCTATGGTTCAGAACCTCTCTATACCATCTCTGGCGCTGCATGATTGGTGCTGCTCAGCCAATGATATGAGGGAATAACGACATCCTGCCTCATCCACATCACCCATTGATTATATAATTCCTCTGATACACTATGGCCATGCTAAATAAGATGTTCTAGACCCTTTGCTCCAGAGCAGTTTGTTTCTGTCAGACTAAAACGATTAGGTGGTGTAGAATTGATTCATGTTCAACAAAGGCTGTGCTAGTTTCTGTCAGCATGACCATGTCAGATTACCAGCCATACATGTTGCAGCAGTGTTTCAGAATGCTACACAATCTAAATGTTAGAGCTGACATTGTGCATGCACTGTTGCTGACTCCAACACTCAGAAACGCAGTGTTCCAAGGGCATTGGTGGTGGCAGCGGCTGTTACCCTGTCAGTGAATATGATATGTACTCAGACTGACAGCCTCTGAAAGGCTTAATGGAGTTCTGCAAGCTAACCATGCAAGCCAACAGTCTATTTCCTCCCCCAATGACGGCTGAATGATATGACATTGCATTACTTGCTACACGAAAAAGACTCAATCATCGTTAGGTTACAAAATACGTACATCAGAAAGACTGAGAAATACTCTTAGTAGCTTATGAGCCTAAGCTGAAGACGTGCTTCACTTTGATCTGGAGAGGAATGGTGTAAAAGCTTTCACAGGAACCATCTATAATAAAAACACACTGAGCTGGTTGGAGCTTCTCTGCTTGAGAGAGAATAAAAGACACTTTCCATAGAGTGATATTATGTAAGATCTGTTGTATGTACTATATTTTTTTTTTCTTCACATATTTCAAAGAAATGATGTGTTTGAACTTGTTGAAGGTTAACCTGAACACATCAGAACAATTTATGTAAGATTATTTGAGTAATTATTTAAGATTATTTTTGTAAGATTGTAAAAGGCTCACATAATGTTATTTGTTTAGTGCCAAGATTTTAAGGAATTTTATTTAAATTAAATGTATTCAATTAAGATGCTTCAACAAACCTACATGTAGAGCTACAGTACTGTTTGAAGATCTAGTCACTTCAGTAAAAAAAAAAAAAAAAATGCTTTAAAATGAGGATGCTGTCAAAAATAGTTATAAATAGATTTTTTTCCTTAAAGCAGCTTTTGCCCAAGGTGCACTTGTACATTATTTTCAGCTTTTCAGGTAGGCATCTTGAAGCATCTTGGAGATGTTGCCACAGTGCTTCTGGATTTAGTCTGTCGTTCTTCGTGTCATTCCAGACAGACTGGATGATGGTAGGATCAGATATCTGCGTGAAGCACTGGCTGTTGTCAGACTCCTTGAAAATTTCACTATTACACTTAATGGCAAAATGAATGTTTGGATATGTTTTGGATTTCCTATTGACACACCAAAGCAAAAGATAGAAATAATACTTTTTTTTTATCTAAAACTATTTTATCTGGTGAAAATACTAATATTACTAATATTAATACTTATATTAATATTAATACTATAATTAATACTAATATTTTTGACCACCTCTGTAAATATTATTGTGTTATTTTAACTTAAAGCTTTAAATTTTTGGTTAATTTTATATCAGGAAATAGTTTATCAAACACTTTTGATTCTCTTACATTTGTATCTCTAACACAAAAGGGATAAAAGACGAAAAAAAGGTGAGCAAGATGCCTGCTTCATGTAACAGAATAAAAACTGGCATTTTTAAAGAGCCAGTAAGATGAAAATTCTAAGCTTCCTATCACTGTTAATAAGTCCTGTACAATAGGTTTAAATCCATCCAAGGTTAAAAAACATTGTCATTTTGTCAAAATATCATTTTAAAATTACCTCAATTCTCAGAGATCCCCAAACGGTTCGCGCGAAGCTGTTCAAAAGATTCAGTTTCCTTAAACCCCACCTTTCGGTAACATACTGTGTTCTGATTGGTCAACTGACATAGTCAGTTTTGATTGGTTGTTCCCCACACAACTTCATGGTAAACAATGCGTTAGCATCTTTTTGGGGTGAATTATGTCTTATTCCTCTCACCGCGAAGCAAACAGTAAAATAAAAAACTTGAACAGTCTCGCTGCTTTTTCTTCTGTGTGGGTGTATTCAAGCCGCGCGCTTCAGTTTGAATCTGAATAGCGCATTCAGCGCGGGGGCGTGGTCACATTAGATATAATGAAGGGAGATGTGAAAAGCGGACATCGCGTTGTTTTCATATGGATTACTTTATCAAAAAATATCTGTTAGCAGCACTTGTTACACTTCATTTTAATGACGTGTTTGTAAATGAAGATCAGCGCAGACAAAGGCTGCAGACAGCACACATACTGATAAGACGCTCGGGAGAAAACAAACACATAACTTCATAATCATACTTTGCGTTGTGATTCGGAGATGCTTGTTGGTCTAAATAAAGTTGGTAATGAACCCTCTTTTATGGCCAAACGCTTTGAAAATCCCGCCTTGTACTCACAGAGATTAGAAAAGCAGTCATCAGTGAAATGTTGTGAACACAACAAAAGGGATTTGTTGTACTGCTCTGGTGTTGTGGTAAAAATGAATTTTAGCCATTGGTTCTTCTGATCTTCATTCTTTGGCAGTGAAAATAAAACAATTAAAAACACACCATCTCCTCGACATGATGCTATCACACCAACCAGCGTCTGTGTTTGGGGGGGGGGCAGGTCAGAGTTCCGTTTCTCCCAAGACGGTAGGCGGAGATTATTATGCAAAGTGTTCCTAGTGACGTACATAGAGATGGGCAAAAGATTTGAAATCTATAACGACTCGTTTCAGCGTTTCAGAGTCTACTCCTTACTTTAGAAGCCAATAACTTTATAAATCGTGTACCTTTTGGTTTAATTACTTTGCACATTGTTTACACTGATGGACAGCTACATCATACACTGTAATACAGGTAATTTTTGATTTCCCATCTGTGTGGCTCTTTAAGTTTATTAAAACGCTTTGAATTTTGAGTAGCCTATTAATAAAAGTTTAAGAAGAAAGTCGTTAATGGCACCTGCACTATCAGAAAAAAATCTGTAAAATATAAAAATGGCAGCTGTGGCTGCCAGAATTATACCGTAAAAAATACGGTAATACCATTTTAGGTTTAATGGTTTTACCTTAAATGTGCAGTTTAATACTGTAATATAACTGATATAATGTTAATACACCAACTTAATGAATATTGAAATCTGATTGTACCTTTGTAATACACTGGTAACCAGCAAAAGCATGTGATGAAATAAAGCCCATCACAAGCAGCTTTGTAAACAAAAATAAGATACATGGAAGGTGTACAGTGTCATTCACACAGGCACTAAACACCATCATGGTGAGGCTCATTAAACTGAAATATGCAATAAAAACATTAATTTACCAACATTATATGTAACATACAATTCCTAATAAACATAACAGATAAGAAAAAAATAAGAAGAAACAGTTTTTTCAAAGAAAAAACATCACAAACAAAATTTGAAAGGCAATGCAGAGAATTCTGGGAACGTAAATTACCATTAACCATTTAACAGGCTTGTACTGTAGCATTGTACTGTAACATTTTTTTACCGTTAAAATCACAATCATTTTTTTCCAGTGTATAAACTAGTTTAGGTTTAGATCACTTCCCCTTGGCCGGTCAGAGAGTACAGTCCATAAATAGACTGACACTTAAGTTTTACACATGGGTCAGTGAGTCCATAACAGTTAGTGTGTGAGCCAGTCTGGCCATGTGTGTGGGTTGCAAATTTTGTCTACATGGGGTCCTGAGCAGCTGTCCTAAATGAGTATTTTAAAAGAGTGTGCTTTAGAAATTCACATATAAAAATCCAATTCACATTCCCTCCATTTTCAATGAAAAATTGTGCCCATGTAGTTAGACTGCAGATATACGACCATGTGCAGAACCTGCAAAATCATCAATAAATAAAAATAATAATAATAATAAATATATTTTATTTAGTATATGAATAAGTCATGAATTTAGCCATGAATAATTTCCACAAAACAGATATTCATAGTCCACATGACAAAATGATAACTACTGTAAATGAACATAACCCATTCATAAGTATAGATAGATAGATAGATAGATAGATAGATAGATAGATAGATAGATAGATAGATAGATAGATAGATAGATAGATAGATAGATAGATAGATAGATAGATAGATAGACTACTATGCTCCAAAGGGCATGCCTTCTGCAAGTTTTCGTTTTTAATAATTTATGAACTTTCCATTACTGCTTTACACAAAAAAACTCCAGCAGAGGACTGTACCCATCTGTTCTCTAACTCTGTATTGTATAATTTTGTTCAGTATTATGTTAAGTATTATTTGGTCACATTCACCTAGATGACTATGTATTCTATGATAATTATAGTGCTATTATATATACAACATAGTAGGCCTATATTTGATGTGTGCTGTGATGAAATGATCGAGATAATAATTATTTAGAAATAGCCTATATCTTGTCTGAAATGTGAAAATTCTCCTGTCAGAAAGACTCATGCTACAACGTGTCTTCCTCCCCCGAAATAGTATCCAGCACCCAAGGCGTGGTGATGTCTACGCTGTCTACATGTGCTACAGACCACAGGGAAAATACGTACACTCATGCTGTCAGACAGGGCAGGTTCCGCCTTTTCAAATGTTCGATTGGACATTGCAGATAGCGCGCTGCATATGATTGGTCGACGCAGCTGTCTGTCCATTTTCAAGCGTTTCTCTGCTTCCTTGCCGCTGAGCGATGTTTTGAAGGGGAAATGGGTTCAGAATTCTTTGATGGGGACGGAAGGGGGAAGTAAATAATTGAAAACTCTCTTATACCTGGCAATATACATTAAGCGACTATCAACCAACGTCCATGCTGTTTCCTTGCTACTGAGGAAATTCGACTGGATAACCTCCTGGATTCGTAAGACTGAAGTTTGAATCCTGTCCACTCCTGTCTTTGTTAACGTACAGTAACGTTAGTCGCACAGGGGACGTCCGTAAAAAAAGTAACAGAATAAATGACAGCACCATTGACATGAATAGCTTAAAAATTCTTAAGTCTTTACTGTTCTGATAAATTTCTGGCTAACGTTACCAGGCGATGGAAAGCAGAGGGTCACAGTCGGGTTTGTGCGAACAAAGGATATGTTAACCTGATCGAAGTGGATCAATGTTTATATTTTCATCAATATCGTGTTTTCCAAAAGCGGAAATACTGGACTTGATATCTAGAAGTGGCCATTAATGTGGCTAGAGTTAGAAAATCACACGGAAGAAGATGGCAGCAACTAAAGGCAAAACTGGACTAAATAATGAAAGCAGTTCTGGTCGGGATAGTGGCAGGACAGACACAGGCAGTCCCACGGTATCCGCAGGGGCCGCTTCCCTGACCACCAACAGGACCTACACACTAGATGACCTGGACACCATCGCCACTGTTGGTGAGTTAGCCCTTATGCATCAAATTAAAACACATTTCAGTTAACAAATATTTCCTAAAACGTTTTCATATTCTCAGTTGTGTACAGTTTGACCTACCAAGTGGCTTTTTAAGTAAATGATTTCAAGGTTCAGTTTTATTTTATTTTATTTATTTTTTTTTAAATTACTAATTAGACTACCCAACTATACAAAGAGACAAGCTAGAGCTGTATAGCAGGATATTCAGTTCCCCTGGGAATTCCCTTGGGGATGACTGCAGTAATGGGCTGTCAAGTACACCTGCATGTTTGCTTTACCAGACCAAAACCTAAATATAGTTCAAAGTAATGCTTTGTTTGCTGGTTACCTGTAGAATTTAGTCCCACTTACACTTGCTTCATATTTAATTGAGGCCATTCATGGAAACTAAGATTTCAACTGGCATTTTGAAAGTAAGGCTCAGGTGGGGAACCTCGGAAGTAAAGGTAAACAAAATGAACAAACTGTTGAGCAAACTATGAAATGTATCAGGAGTGTCTCCCTTCATATATATTTTGAAAGGGTGAATGGTGTTAACTTTTCACAAATGATAATTACTGTGAGGAAGGGTCTAGTGTTCAGAACACCAGGAAGTTTCTTTAGAAAAAATCTTTTCACAGTTGCATCAGTTGCAACACCCAGGTACACAACAGAACAACATATTGAACAGTTTTCAGTCACAATGACAATGTCTTCAATACAGCTCTTTTATGATCTGCATCTGCTCTGTATTCAGTTTCAAATAGTTTTTTTTTTTGGTCATGGTCACAAATATCATAATTAAACAATTGTGATGATACAGTATCATAATGAAGAAAAAAAAGCCTAACTGAAACATAAAGCAAATAACTTTTTATTAAGAACACATTGAAGTAAAAGGTGACAGTGAACTTTTATATTCATCATAAAATCCTGTATCGTGGTTTCCACAAAATTTGACTGTAATCAACACAGATAATAATGTTTCTGAGCAGAAAATCATCAAATCAGAATAATTTTCATGGAGTACTGCAGTGATGGCTGCTGGAAAATGACATTTTAAAATATATCGAATTAGAAAACAATTATTTTAAATCCTAATAATATTTCACAGTATTACTATTTTTGACGTGCTTCTGAAAGTCCACCCACTCAGCCACTGAGATCCTCTTCAACCCATAATGTTTTTTCTCCTCTACATTTAATAGATCAGTATGCAGAACTGCTAATGCAAATTTCCTTTGCGATTTACTACTTCTAATGTATGGTGGTTCTTTTCTTGTCTTTAAAACGAAAGCCAATAAGAAAACTCAATATCATTTATTTCTGTTCTTCCCCTTCCTTACGCCCCTGAAGACTTCACTATCTTAGTTCACACACACCTCTAACACATTTTAATTAGTTTCATTACACACCTTCTTTTCCGCTCCCACATTTGGCAGTGAAAAGTTATTTAAATACATATGTTCCGTGCAAACATAGAACAAGGCCCATCTGACAAGGAGTAAATCTCATGTGGTTGAATTGTATCTGTTAATAGAATGCTCAATTTCTAAACAAGCCCATCTATTTATATAGAAATACAACAACACGCTACCTCCTTTCTGAGCACCAAGTGCTTCCTGGTTCTCATTTGCACCACGTGATTTCAGGCAAATCTGACAAGATTATTATTACTCAAACCATAGAACAAACATCATGACTAAGAGGACATCCTGCATCATGCTAGTCTACACTAGCTTGACCATTCATGACAGCCATGTCACATAGATCTTGAACACTGCTAATATTAGTCATGCCATTCTATTTAAAGTCTCCTGTTTCGAGCAGTTTTGGTGATAGCTGCATCTTTTAGCTGGACTGTATAAAACTGAAAGGACAGCTCATTGTTTAAGGGCCTCAGGGTGAGGAGGAGAGCAGTTCATGTCTGGGGGAAAAAAAATGTGAACATGTACACAGGCATTTTGCACGTGTCAGCATGTTTCGTTTTTCTGGTGTTAGTTTTTGTCACACTGTATTTTGATTAGAGTTTGTTTAGATTCCCCTTGTTCCTTTTTTACTCTCATCAACACTTAGTTGCACATCAACACTTACTGTAGTTGCACAGGCACAGTCGAAAAACAGTTACAACAGTTAAACATGGACTTCAACAGAAACAACGGACTTCAACGTGACCAAAGCTGATGCTAGATTAGCAGTAAATTTGTTCAGCAGAAATATATAGAAACATTTCAGTGCATCTCCCATTTTTGCTTCTGAGTAAAAAAAATAAATGAAAATGAGCTAATTGCAACTTTGAATCTCACTGTTTCTCACAAATTTCTTGTAATTACATATTTTGTCTAGTATTTGCAAAATTGTCACACTGTCTCTTTGTCATATTTTAAACTCACACCTTACATTTACCTTTTCATTTATTTGTTTTATTCTAAAGCAGAAACTGTCTTCCATACTCTACTCTGTAAATGGTATGTGGAAACTCCATCTGTGTAGCTCAACCTTGTGGGGTTTCAGTTTCTCGAGAATAAGCCTGTCATGCTGGATTCCTGTTGGAAACCTATCGCAAGCTAGTGCAGGCTAGCAACAGTGACGGTTAACCGGGCTCTGTATGTGGCATCGAAGCCTTTCTTGCTTTAGTTTTACACTGTAAAACAATCAGAAAGTTAGAGAACTAAAGAAATGTGAGACAAGCAGATTCAACTTTTAAGTATGCGTAACGTAAACTTAAATATACACTTTTAAAGTGTACACAAAATACAAAGAAATAGATACATATTTAATCAGTCTAATTTTTAAAGTTTAGCTACGCTTTCATCAAACATAAATAAACACAAAAACAGTAATGGATCAAAGTTCAAAGTAGGGATGCAACGATACCATTTTTTCACCATCGAGTCAGTGTAGTGTTTGAGTACATTAATTACTCCGGGATATTAGTTTATTTTGAGTCAGAGGGAGTGTCAGCCATGTAAAAAAAGTGAATAACTTAAGTAATTTGTTGATTAATTATTACTGGAGACGTGAACCGATTCTAACGATTTAGTCAGATTTGGTGAACTGGTTCAACCGGTACACTAAGAAGAACCGGTTAAATCAAACGATTCGTTCACGAACCAGACATCACTTCTACAAAAGGGAAGTGATATTGATACATAGTGTATTAAATCTGTGAGTTCGTTTATTGAGCCTTCTCTTTGAACAGTTTTTCAGTTACTGTGCGCTCTTGAAGAGAGTTTCATCGCTGCGACTGTCATAACCGAACGCAACACGCAATTTGATTGCTGAATGAAGGATGACAGACAGCCGCAGTGGAAAGAAGAGTTTATGTGAACTAGAATTGAATAACTTCAATATTAATCTGTACTAGTGTTGTGGGGCGACATGGTCATTTTTCAAATCGTCATATCGTCAGCCCATGAGATTGATGATACACGATATTATTGTGCATGGGAACAGCAAGAGAGAGACTGTTCTTGTCATATCATAACTATTTGCTGTTTTTCTGTACAAATCCTTGATTCTCACATAATTATCAGAGCAGCCTCACAGGTTTTTTTTTTTTTTTTTGGACTGGATACATAAGTGCTATTTCCAAGAATCAACCATCTTTGTCATATCAGTGATTTAATGTACAAGAAAATTGCTTTGTGGTCTAAGGGAAAATGAATCTCATAGCATTCTGAAGGGTGATCTCCTGTATAAAAACGGATTTGAAATGTATATTATAGCATTAGGCCCAGCATACATAATCCAATTTGTAGAGCTTTTTGTTGGATGGTAGGGATTTACTGTCCATGACAAATGATTTAATCTCCTATCTGAATGTTCTTATCGTTAGATTGTCATTCAAATAATGAAGAAATCATTGTCCAAACTCAAGTTTTTGGGGGTTTTGCTCGGATTTGATTCATGGCAGAGCAGAGGAGAGAATGAATGTGGATAATATATGGCACAAGTGTTCTTTTGTTAACTTAGGGAAAAATTTAAGGCTTTTGATATCACAGCAAGCCTAAATGCAGCTTAGTGAAGGTTATCCCTACCCAGCAGTATAAAGTCCGATGGAATGGCAAATTATTACTAAAACAAGGGTTTCCTAGTAAAAGGCTGAAAATGTGCTTTACTGAGACTCGCTATTTAAAAGAAACATTAAAGCCTTTATAAAGACCAGTTTTAGGAAATAGTTTACCAAGAAGATTGAGTTGTTATATACATATATATATATATATATATATATATATATATATATATATATATATATATTCGATAATGAACCATTAAAGCTGCTGGAAAATGTATATTTTCCACATGACTAAATATTGTAATCCTAAAACTTATCTCACTCATTTGTTTTGTCTCAAAATGACATTGAACAAGTCTTATAACAAGCCTCTTAAATGTTCACTATTTAAAAAAACTAGTTTATCTTGCCAATGTATTTGATTATGGCATTACATTTCCACAACAGTTTCCAAGCAATATTTACTCCACTTAAATGATCCAAAACACAGTCTAGATGATTAACCAATGTTCTATTTGCTAGGACATAACTATGAACGTTCAACAGCTAAATCTTTTGCCTTATGCAATTTATAATTTGAATCTAAAAGAAT
This sequence comes from Carassius auratus, assembly GCF_003368295.1. Taxonomy (NCBI): domain Eukaryota; kingdom Metazoa; phylum Chordata; class Actinopteri; order Cypriniformes; family Cyprinidae; genus Carassius; species Carassius auratus. The sequence continues at coordinate 9,823,063 of NC_039268.1, read as the reverse complement.
GGATTCTGATTTACCTAAATGTAATAAATCTTATTTTCATTCATATATTCCTTCAACCCAACAAGCTCTAATTTCTCCAGATTTTTTTCAATCTCCATATCTGCAACTAAAAGAGCTGCATAATCAGCATATCAAAACATATTTACCTCACGTGCAGCCTGGATATCACTTATAGGCTTATATAATAAAAAATAATAGCAGACCCTTAGGAACCCCATTATTCACAATTTCATCCTCAGAAAGTATCCCTCCCACTTCTATCTTCTGAACTCTCCCTGTTAGAGAGAAAGCTAACCAAGATTTTCCTGTACATGAAAAACCCATAGCACTTACTTTATAATGATATTAAATGGTTAAAGCTGCAGTAGGTAACTTTTGTAAAAATATATTTTTTACATATTTGTTAAACCTGTCATTATGTCCTGACAGTAGAATATGAGACAGATAATCTGTGAAAAAATCAAGCTCCTCTGGCTCCTCCCAGTGGTCCTATTGCCATTTGCAGAAAGTCATGCGCTCCCGGTAAAAAACAACCAATCAGAGCTGCGGTCTGTAACTTTGTTTGTGTTCAAAATTTAGAAAAATGTATATAATAAGCGAGTACACCATGAATCCATTTTCCAAACCATGTTTTTAGCTTGTCCTGAATCACTAGGGTGCACCTATAATAAGTGTTTATATTCGGATTATTTTAGATTGCTTCGGGGGTACCGCAGCGGAGTAACCCAGTACCTTTGTGATTCTTCATAGACATAAACAAAGAAGTAGTTCCGGCTACGATGTTCTTCCGCAAGATGCAAGCAGTTCTGTTTATTAACCGCTAGAGCGTCAAAAGTTGCCTACTGCAGCTTTAACTTAACAGTATCATAAACTTTCTGCAGATCCACCAGAACCTTTCCGCATGTTTCCTCTATCAGCTTCTTTCCTAATAAAATCTTTCAAATATAATAAGCAAGTGTCAGTTGAATAAGACTTCTAAAACCTGACTGAAATTCATAAATTAATTTATTTCTACTTAAATACTCATAATATTCATCTGCTTGAACACCAAGAAACAAAACTCAATATAGAACTGGTTGATATTTTACTGGATCTTGTCTGATTACTGGGGAAGTCGTGGCCTTGTGTGGTTAGAGAGTATGACTCCTAACCCTAAGGTTGTGGGTTCGAGTCTCAGGCCGGCAATACCATGACTTAGGTGCCCCTGAGCAAGGCACCGGACCCCCAACTGCTCCCCGGGCACCGCTGCATAAATGGCTGCCCACTGCTCTGGGTGTGTGTTCATGGTGTGTGTATGTTCACTGCTGTGTACGTGTGCACTTTGGATAGGTTAAATGCAGAGCACAAATTCTGAGTATGGTTCACCATACTTGGCTCAATGTCTCGTCACTTTTTTTTTAAACTACTGTCCTTTTTTTCAATGAAAGATTGATTATGTGAAAGTAGGTGCAATATTGCTAGCTCCATTACTGGATTTTCATGGAACCAAGTTGCTTTAAACATGTAATTGCTCTAGAATGACCTTAATGTGAACTGAAAATGTGACACTAAAAAGTTTACCAAATAAAAAAAATAATTTAGCAACACATCTTTTCTTTGATAAAAACAACAAAAATAAATAAATAAATCCCACAGTTTTCTTTATTTACTGGTAGGGTTGGACGATGTCTACCAAATTTACATCAGACGATGTCTACAGTGAAACGATGGCGATGACATTGGGGGCTGAGGTTAGGGGGTGTGCCCGATGCGTGAATCCGTATACGTAATGAGTTCTACGGAGCCACTAAAGGGACATAGTTAGCCGCTTGCTTACATTACATTACAGTACAGTACATGGAAGTTCACTTACCACATAGAGTACACAGAGTAAGGAAAGATGACTGATAGGACGTTGGCGAATGAATTGCAGATACTGAGCACCCCTGACAAATATCTAATCTTGTAAAATGTGTGGTAGGTAGGTACTGCTGCTTCATAGTATAGAGTCCATGGGTCATGAATCTGGAAAGTTAAATTGAAATGAAAGCCCTGCAAATAAGTAGCGTATCCATTATGGATGCAATTTATATACAGTATAATTAACTACCCAACGATATGATTGCGAGAGATTAATTTTTTTTAATTTTTTTTATCATCCAATCTCATAAGCTATTTATTTCCTTTAGGGGTTCCGTAGTACACTTAATTTCCTTTCCAAACATGGAGTTGGGATGTGGTGGGTTATGGGGGTGGGGGTGGGGGGTGAGATCACGATGGGGGTGAGATCACGATGGGGATGGATGACGGCATCGTCTATCGGCCAAACCCTATTCACTGGTAGTTTTTGCACTAAACTTGTAGCAACAGACATGAAGAAATGTTTTTAATTATTTGCAACTTCTGTCAAATTATATCATGCCTTCAACATCTAACCCTAAAAATTTGCTACCTCTATCTTTTTCTGTGCTAAATTTCGAAATCTAAATCATCTAGATCCTTTGTCCTCTTATATTTAGAGAATGCTTTATTGCTTTATTTTCTTTTTATTAAATCAATTATCGTTTGATTCATCTAAGGACTGGATTTTTTTTTTTTTTTTTTTTTTTTTTTTTTTGCATGTTGAAAAAATATCAAGCTATTAAAAAATTTTTAATTGAAATTTGTACACAGATGCCCAGCAGTGCACAATATTAAATGCTTAGCAACAGCTTCCAAACCTGGAAATATTTGAGTATTTTTTAACTTACAGTTCCATAGCCCTGAAATCAATCTGATCAAGATATTTTCACTTTTTCAAATTTCAAAAAGGTTAAAGAAAGGATGCTCAAAGTAGGTGCAACCAAAAATCAATAGTTCTTCTTTTTTTTTTTTGAAGAAAAAGGTGCAACATTCACTTCTAATAAAATAAAATAAATTTTATTGGGTAAATGTATGAGGAATGTTTCTGCCATATTCAGGTGTGATGATTTTATTCTAATTCTTTGACATAAAATACATGTTTAACACCCCAATTGTGGTGTTTTGTTTTCCTTAAAGGGTTCATATGACGTTGCTAAAAATAACATTATTTGGTGTAATGCAAGGTGTTTATGTAATTTAGGGTTTAAAAAACACATTAGTTTCCACATACTGTACATTATTGTTGTCCTCTGTGGCCCTCCTTTTTAAAACGTGTTGATTTTTACAAAGCTCATCGGTCTGAAAAGCGAGGTGTATGTTGATTGGCCGAATTCCTCAAGCGTGTGGCAACAAGACAAAAACAATAAAACCCATTACAAACAAGGCATTTGTTGCATTCAGTGGGGACATAATTACTGATTATATTGACTTATACTGTCTTTTTACGCATTGCGTTGTGTATGGCGCTGCGTAAACACAATCTGCGTTTGTGATCGGAGAGACGACAAATAACAAGTGCTGCTCTACATTTCTCAAAACTCACGTTTGAATTGTCAGTGGCAAATTCTTTAAATATGTACATGTACCTGCAAAAATCCTTGCGAAGATGGAATTGCACCACTTTATAGATAGAGACACCGGCACTATAGTCTACTCTTCAAAGAAACAGTCCTTGTCCTCCGTAAAATGTGCTGCACACATCTGAATATTTGGGTTGAACTGTTCTGGAACGGTTGTAGATGCTACTTAACCACTGATTTCTAGTTGTGTCCTATTTTAGAAGGCCAAACAACTTAGTTTCACTTTCACAAGGAAACATACAGCGTTTCCACAACATTGCGGCGGTGTCAACAGCAAGAATAAAAGTTATGCCTTTCTTTACGTGAACATTTGGGTGGCGTTGTGCAAATCTTCCCACATCGTGACGTACAGTAGACATGTGGGGGCGTGTTAGAATGAGCTGTTTTTGGAGGGTGTGGTTGACTTGAAATCACATCACATGACCCCTTAAAGCATTTATGTGGTTACTAGCAGATGACTAAATGCATACACACCAAAAGCCTACTAAATGCCTAATCATCTGCTCATTTTACAGCTTTTTTTGTATTCATGATCTTGCAAACTATTTGAATCCAATCTTTCTTCCTTGTAGATAAAAAAAAAGAAAAGAGTTGTCTGAAGCTTAGCTATGTGGCTTTATAATCATGCGTATGTGAAGTAGTTCATTTAGCCTAACTTTTGCGTTTTACATCTTGCGATTTGTAATTTAGTCTTCAGAATTAATGAAAATTGTTTAAACATGCATCTTGGGTGACATATCCGGCGAGTATGCTGGCAATGCAGGAACTGGGATGTTTTCAGCTTCCAGGAATTGTGTACATATCCTTGCAACATGGGGCCATGCATTTACATGCTGCAACATGAGGTGATGGTCGTGGATGAATGCCACAACAATTGGCCTCAGGATCTTTTCACGGTATCTCTGTGCATTCAAAATGCCATCAATAAAATGCATCTGTGTTCGTTGTCTATAACATATGCCTGCCCATACCATAACCCCATCACCACAATGGGCCACTTTATCCACATTGTTGACATCAGCTAACCGCTCACCCACATGATGCCATACACACTGTCTGCCATCTGCCCTGTACAGTGAAAACCAGGATTCATTCGTGAAGAGAACACCTATCCAAAGTGCCAGATGCCATCGGATGTGAGCATTTGCCCACTCAAGTCAGTTAGGATGACGAACTGCAGTCAGGTCGAGACCCCGGTGAGGACAATGAGCATGCAGATGAGCTTCCATGAGATGGTTTCTGACAGTTTGTGCAGAAATTCTTTGGTGATGCAAACCGATTGTTGCAGCAGCTGTCCGGGTGGCTGGTCTCAGTTGATCTTGGAGGTGAAGATGCTTGATGTGGAGCTCCTGGGCTGGTGTGGTTACATGTGGTCTGCGTTTATAAGGCCGCTTGAGTGTACTGCCGAATTCTCTGAAACACCTTTGGAGACTGCTTATGGTAGCGAAATGAACATTCAATTCACAACAGCTCTAGTGGACATTCCTGCAGTCATCATGCCAATTGCCAATCTGTGGCATTGTGCTGTGTGATAAACTGCACATTTTAGAGTGGCCTTTTATTATGGCCAGCATAAGGCACTCCTGTTCAATAATCATACTAATCAGCATTTTGATATGCCACACCTGTGAGTAGGGTTGGGTACCGAAACCCGGTGCCAACATGGATACCAATACCTATGGAACCGGTATGCACAGAACCGAATCAGAACGCAGATTTCGGTGCCTCTTTTCGGTGTCTCTTAAATGCCTGAGCAATCAATTAAAATATTTGTCCTGGTTCTCCGAAATGTACACAAAAAGCACGGGCGTCGCTAGGCTTTTTTAGCGGCGCTATAGCATTTAGCTTCATAAACTACTAAAATTCGCGATCGCCTCAGTGTCAGCCTCCTCCCCGTCTTTCAGCGCGCTCTTCAATCCGCAGACCGCGGCGGAGCAGCGTGAGCAGACTCAAACACAAACAGAGGGAGGACACAAGGTGTGTGTTTATCGATAGATTGTTAGAATATCTGTATGTGCAGTTCCTTTTCATAAATACAGTTTACAAAAGGTAATGGGGGAGGAATCAGTTTCTCATCTACTGTAAAGTTTTCGCTCTGTTGACCACTCATCACACCACAGCTGTTTCCTCCAGTGAAAATCTAGCCCTTAAAACATATGAGCGCATACTTTAATTACACTTATTTATACTTAATCTAATTATACATATTTTATACATACACTACTGTGCAAAAGTCTCAGGCAAATTAGTATTTTCACCCAAAAGAATGGTGTTCGGACAGTTATTTACATCTTTTGCTGTAGTGTGTCAGTAGAAAATATCAGTTTACATTTCCAAACATTAATTTTGCCATTATTTTAATAATCATCTAGTGATATTTTTGAATGCACAAGCAGTCTGACAACAGCCGGTGCACCACACAGAGATCTGCTTGTGCGTTCAAAAATATCAGTAGACGATTATTAAAATTAATGGCAAAATGAATGTTTGGAAATGTAAACTGATATTTTCTACTGACACACTACAGCAAAATATAGAAATAACTGGTTTAAAAACCTTGTTTGCGGTGAAAATTAGGGGTGTGCCGGTTTCAGAATTGGTGATGACGGTTATGACGTGAGTCAAATGTGACGGTTCATAACATAACCGTCGGGGGGGGGGGGGGGGTGGATAGCGTGTTTCATTTTGTTTCATATTGTCTCGCCACCATGCTAGTGGATCTGCCGTAGAGTCAATTGGTTGATCTTGGAGATAGCGGGTTAACTCCGTTTCAGCGCGCGCTTTGATCGGTAAAGGGGCAGAGATTTCAGACCTCCGTTTATTAAGGAGATCTGTCACAAAACTCATCATCCGCGCCAAAGTTTTTTGAGCAAATTTCAAAGCCGCACCCGCCCGCCATCCGCTGATTGTTTTGCCGTCTATGCTTTGCTGATGCGAGCCGCAAAAAAAAAAAAAAAAAAGCCATTGTCTGTTCTGGAAAGGATGCAGCAAAAATATTTAATGCTAGAGTATGAGGCATAGGCCTACGCTGAGTTTCATTTACGATGAGATGCGCTCTAGTTCACAGTGCAGTGCAAGTGAACGCGGCACGCTGGTGCTTCCATGTCACGGTTATCATTGTCTGCTATATTTGCTTTTTATTTATTAAAATACATGCAATTGGTTGATGAAACATCTATTAAAATTAAGATAAAATTTGTTAAAAACGAAATTCGTTTTTAAGAAAGGTTTTCTACAAAGCAAAATTTAATGAAGTGGTAAATATCATGTCTGACGATTTATAAAACTTCATTAAGTGGTAAAAACCATGTCTCCCGATATATTGCGCATCTGATGATCCTATCTAAAAAATGAAAATAATTTTTGATAAAAAATGTTTGTAAAAAATATTTTAGTGACACGGTTTTGGCGGTTATAAAGTTCTAATGACGGTGTTCAACTATAACCGCTGGTCTCACGGTTATATACTAACCGTCACACCCCTAGTGAAAATACTAATGTGCCTAAGACTTTTGCACAGAACTGTACTTTACAATCAACATTGTTTCTACTTTATAAAGAATGACCATACAGTCATACACAAAACTGATTAAAGACGGTGACCGACAGCACTGATTTTAACTAAACATCATAGTGATTGACAGAGATACAGTAAAAACATTATGTGTGGTTTTGTATTAAACAATGACACAGATCATGAAATACATTTATTAGCCTTAGAGTAAGGGAAGCTTGGGAAATGAGAGCATCCAAGTAGTGTGTGAAAGCTATGCATTTATTTTTAATTTTTTGTTCTTTAATGTTATCCATAGTTTTTTGTAGCTTTTTTTTCTAAGTATCGGTTATGGCACCGTTTAAGCACCGGTACCGTTTTAAAAGTATCAAAATGGCACCGGTATCGTAAAAAACCCAATCGATACCCAACCCTACCTGTGAGGTGGATGGATTATCTCGGCAAAGGAGAAGTGCTCACCAACACAGATTTAGACTGATTTGTGAACAATATTTGAAATAGGCATTTTGTGTACATAGAAAAAGTCTTAGATTTTTGAGTTCAGCTCATAAAAAATGGGAGCAAAAACAAAAGTGTAGCAATGAGATATTACTTAGAAATGTTTGTGATTACCATTTCAAATAAATTTGATCTGCTTCTTACTTTGTGTTCCCATGAGCTGTGATTTTTAAATCACTAACAAACAACCTCTCAAGCTGTGAATGAAGATAATTTAGACTTTGAGCAACGAAGGCTATGCTCCAAGATTGTATTGTGTGAGATGCATATGAATTGTATGCTGAGAATGTAAAATATCCACTAAGCTGTGGGGTGGGTTTACCACATTATTTAGTTACAGCAGGAAGTGAATTCTATTAAATACTTCCACAAAGTAATTTACTCTAAAGCCATGTTTGGTTTATTCTAAAAGAAATGAGTTGAGGGAAAGCTCATATTCCTTGTTTTATTATTGTTTCAGAGTTGCATTATCACTGTATCAGTCCTTCAAAGACCCAAAGTGTTGAACAGCCTATACAACAAAAATATAGACCTTGATGGAAATTTCCAACTTTAGCTATGCATAATCTTTTTTTTGCTATGTAATGCATTTATTTATGTTTATGTTATGTTTTTCTTGGTTGATGCACATGTATGGTTGTTGTTGGCTGGTCAGGTAAACCAGTTATTTCCATGCATATGGCTTATATATATATATACATGCATACATACATACATACTGGATAAATATATATTTAAAATGGCACTGCTTTTTGAATATCTGAAAGTATACTCTTAACATCAGTTAGTGAAGCATTATAATATGATAATCAAGTATTATTTAATAATATAAGGCAAGGCAAGAGAAGTTTATTTATATAGCACATTTCGTACACAATGGTAATTCAAAGTGCTTTACATAAAAGAAAGTAAAATAATCATGAAGAAAAATAATAACAAAAATAAAACAAGCAATTTTAAAACTTTTAAAATGATTAAAACATTTAGAAAATGATTTTACATTAAAAAATAAAATAAAATAAAACAGTGAAAATATAGTGCAATCAGTTCGGACATTGCACAGTGCTCATTCAATAAATGCACAGCTAAAAAGATGCGTTTTGGGTCTAGATTTAAAAGTGGCTAATGTTTTAGCACATCTGATCTCTTCTGGAAGCTGATTGCAACTGCGGGTGGCATAGTAACTAAAGGTGGACTCCCCTTGTTTTGTGTGAACCCTTGGTATTTCTAACTGACTTTATCCTAGTGATCTGAGTGCCCTGTTAGGTTTATATTCAGTGAACATATCTGCATTATATTTCGGTCCTAGGTCATTTAGTGACTTATATACGAGTAAAAGTACTTTAAAATCAATCCTAAATGTAACTGGAAGCCAGTGTAAGGACCTGAGGACTGGTGTGATATGCTCAGATTTTCTGGTTCTAGTCAGAATCCTGGCAGCAGCGTTCTGGTTGAGCTGCAGCTGTCTAATGGTCTTTTTGGGAAGGCCAGTGAGGAGCCCATTACAATAGTCAACACTGCTGGTGATAAAAGCATGGACAAGTTTCTCCAATTCTTGACTGTAAACAAAACATCTAATTCTTGCAATGTTTTTTAGATGATAGTATGCTGATTTAGTTACTGCTTTGACATGATTACTGAAACTAAGATCTGTCTCCAGAATCACACCAAGATTCCTGACTTGATTTTTAGTTTTTTGACCCCTAGAGTCAAGGTATGCATTCACCTTGAACACTTCATCTTTGTTTCCAAATGCAATGACTTCAGTTTTTTCCTTATTTAACTGAAGATAGTTCTGGCACATCCAACTATTAATTTCATCAATGCATTGGCAGAGGGAGTCAATGGGGCTGTAGTCATTTGGAGATAAGGTTAGGTAAATCTGGGTATCATCAGCATAGCTGTGGTAGGCAATTTGGTTCTTTCTCATTATTTGACTTAGTGGAAGCATATACAGGCTAAACAAGAGCGGTGCAAGAATTGAGCCTTGTGGGACTCCGCATGTCATGGACGTCCACTTCGACTTATGCTCTCCTAGACTCATATAATAGCCTCTCCCTTCTAAGTATGATCTGAACCATTTGAGTACCATCCCAGAAAGCCCGACCCAGTTTTCCAGTCTCTCTAGTAGTATGTTATGATTGACAGTGTCAAACGCAGCACTGAGATCTAGCAATACCAGCACCGATATTTTGCCGGAGACACAATTTAAGCGAATATCATTTATTATCTTAATGAGTGCTGTCTCTGTGCTGTGATGCGGTCGGAAACCAGACAATACAACAAAGTATATCATTTACATGTAGTGCGTCAATTCTGCATGCATGTAAGACTCTCTCGCTCTTTCTGCGCTCACCAAAGCGACAGCGAGTGGTGCACCTTTACAGTAGAGTTTACGGTACATCAAACACAGGTATGCTGTGCATCCATTGAGATGAACTGAACAATATCACAGATAGCTTAATGGAGAGAGAGAAACTCTGAAGCGCTCAGTCAGAGAGTGAAAATATCAGAGTTAAACTTATACTTAGCCTCCAACTCACATACTGGTGAGTAAAATCTGAGAATTTTTAGCCATTGTCTAATATTAGACATCATTTAGTCGCCCAGAGTGAAGATTCAGTCGCATGTGCAAGTGATTTACTCGCAATGTAGAGGGTTGATTACTGAGCCTTAAACAAAATGTTTCATTCTTATAGATGCGGAGAATAAACCTTGCACATAAAACACAAAACATGCATCACAGTAGTAATAGAACTCGTTCTAGGAAATCCCTAATATTATTTTAAACTTGATGTGCATTTTAGTCTGGCCTTAAATGTAATTTCAAGCTGTAGTTCTGTACACAATAAAATACATCAATAAATCCATCTCTTTAACTTAATAAGATGGAACAAACATCTGTCCTCCACAAGCAGACTGATTTATTAAGTAAACTGTCCTTGCTTATAAATTTACTGTTGCATTGGAGTTTTTACATCTTTTGTTGATTTGTAGAATTTTTTTTGTTTGTTTTGAGATGCAAAGATTTGTACTCTTGAAAGTAAAACTATTTCCCATGACTGTTTGAAATGTTTATTTAAAATGTTTGACTCTCAAGAATTAATAATAAATATTGTTCCATGGTCTGTATTCATTTTCATTTCATTTATAAAATGAACTGTAAATTAAAAAAAAAAAAAAAAAAAAAAAAACCTCTACAAAAATGCTCAGTTAAATATAATCCAACGCTGCATGGGTAAAATATTGGCAAACCCAGCGATTGGGTTGTTTTGACCCAGCGGTTGGGTTACTAGCCAGTTTAACCCAATTTAACCTGGCAGTTTAACCCAACTGTTGGCTAAAAACAACCCAAATGCTGGGTTTGTCCATATTTAACTAGAATGCAGTGGTTTGTCTGCACCACCACTTTCAATTCGATCAAAATTTCAGTTCAGATCTAACTCATTCAGGTCAATTGATGTTCACATGAAGCTTTTCAGTCCGATCGAGGCCTCGGTACAATCACTAACTTTTTATTTGTGTGCATGTAAACATAGCTATTGAATGCATCTGTCCCATAAGAAGATGAAAGAGTGAAGCATTGTGACTGTCATACTGTTGCATTCTGTGACTTTGATTTCTTCACTTATAAGTTCACAATAACATCTCCTTTGTTGTTTTGAATGTGTTGCTAGCTAAATAAGACTTCCCTGTAACAGGCAGGAAACATGATCTAATAATGTGTCATCAAGTGTCTTGCTTCACATGTACCAGTTGCGTCCCCTCCCTTCTGACAGCTAAGGCATTTGTTTTCTTCCATGCGTGTGTAACCATGTCAACTCAGTGGTCTCTGAACAAAGATTCCTTGTGTGAGGTAAACGTGTTAAATGCCAACATTCCATGTCAGTTATTCCACCAGTATCGTTGCTCATAACTCATCACAATGCAGCTACGAGGAAATGTAGGTCATCTAAAACTACCCCATTACAAAAAGAGTAGAGCTTAGTTTGGTGTTATTAATCATTTTGTTTCTAATTCTGTTTCTTGACTTGTTTCTTGAAATTGAACTCTGTCTTATGACATTTACACTTAAATTTTTACTGTATGGAAAAAGAGCCATGAGCCTCAGTACTGGATTGTCTTTTTAGATAATGGTTTTCATTAATAAATATTTTTGAAAATGGTAAAAAAAATTTTTTATCAAAGATCAAACTGAAAGACAATTGTTTTGAGACATTTAAAGGGATCCAGTGTTTCCCACAGCCTTACACTCTATTTGTGGCGGCACTCCCCTGCCCCAATATAGAGATATGCAAATTATTTTTTTCTGCCAGCAGGAGGCACTCCGGTAACAGCTGCTTTATCAGGCATTACATGCAAGATGGAATTAACATTTTGAAAACAGTTGGTTCTTCTTCTGGAATACAGTGATATAAAAACACCTGCGCCAGTTTTTGATTTTGAAACTTGCAGTGCTCATGTTTATTCAACAAAGTCAAAGCCTTCTGGAAAATCTATTTGTGGCGGACCGTTTTGATATTGTGGCAGACCGCCACAAATAAATCAATGTCTGGGAAACCCTGGGATCTTTCACACAAAAATGAAAAATGTGTCATCCTTTACTCACCCTCATGTCGTTCCAAAACGTTCTCATGTTGAAGAATGCTCGAAATCAAACATAAGGTCCCCATTGACTTCCATAGTGTTTATTTTCCTGCTATGGAAGTTAATGGAGACCAACATCCCTTTGGTATCTTCTTTTTTGTTCAACCTAAGAAAGAAACTCATACATGTTTGGAACAACATGAGTGTGAGTATATGACAGAATGTTAAACTATTATTTTAATTGTATTACGTGATGGTGTTTTTTATGTCATGAATATATGCCTAGCATTTAAAAACGTGAAACTATCATAAAAAAATTCAATAAAAATAAATTGATCAATTTAATACATCTTCCTGAATAAAAGTATCAAGCAAGATTAATTCAAAGTATTAAAAAATAAAGGTAAAATATCTTACTGCCCTCAAACTTTTGAACACTAGTGTCAATCAAAAACCATGATATCGTTTTCTCTTTTATGTATGTATGTATTTATTTATTATGATGACATCCATCAAAATGTCATGAGTGTTTGTTCTGTCTCAGGTGTCTAGGTAAAAAGTCTTTCTCAAGCCAAAGCTAGGTTACACAAATAAAACACAAGCCTCTCTGTGGTATCTCAGCTCCTTGATCTACTTCATGGCCCTTAAACCCAAATAACTGCCACTAATTCAAGACTGTTGTTTTCCGTCCCTTGACCCGAGTGCTACCCGCAGTGTACACCAACTCCTCACGTATTCTGGGCATGCCTGTTCTTTTTTCCCATGATGCTGTAAAGTTGTTTAGTTTATCATCAGGGATTAGTTAAGCATTAAGTGTAAGGCTCAGGTCTAAGAGCATATAATGGTTGTATTGTCCAAATAGCCTGTCAAGTTGGCTCCTGTAGGTATTGACCTCTTGGGCTTGTAACTGCACTCTGGTGAGACTGAGTAGCCTGTAATTTGGTGGGTGGTTCAAGGTGCCCTGCTCTCTCAGCTTGAGAGCTCTCCCTGTCGCCATTGATCATAGGTGTGTAACCTAAGATCTATTACCCACTGAAACCCATGTCCCCGTACAGTAGAATCAAAGACTTCTTTGAGACGGGTCGTCTTTGAGAGTTTTACTCTCCCAGCTCCGAGTGCTATTCATCTGTGGACAACAAATCTCTGTGGAGAGACCAAACACAAACATGCTTCTATTCTCTCAGATTATATTTAAGAAGTGGGTTAAAGTGGTCATCACAAAAGAATTTATAGATTTGATGGTTCCCTTTGGATAATGGAAAGAAAAACTGAGCAAAGATGATTAAACTCACTTCAGTTTTTTATGTATGGCTTAGGTGTTTATATATTTTGGGTCCACTGTGGGTGAAGGAAATATTTTAACATTGATTTTGGTTCTCTTTAAGTCAATATTCCCCATTGTTTCAGGTACAGGAACCTTTGGAAGGGTTTTTCTGGTGAAGGATAAAAAGACAAGAGGTTTTTTTGCTCTGAAAGCGATGAAAATCCCAGATGTAATTCGTCTGAAACAGGAGCAACACGTGCATAATGAGAAAGAGGTTCTGACGGAGGTCAACCATCCTTTCCTTGTCAGACTGTAAGTCAACACTAAGCAACCTTAACATTTATGCTGCAACACAAATGAGAACACTGTTAATAGTTATCTCATAAAAATACAATAGGTTATTATGATCTGTTTAAACATTTCAGCTTTTTGGCTTAAATATCCATGTCAAATGTTGTTTAACCTTCTACAGTCGCTTCAGTCAATTTTAAACGTTGATTTTCTATTTATCTTTGAATATATTTATTTCTTCATTATAGATACTAATCTTTAGTAAACAAATAGTTCTTAACTAGGGGGTGTCAAAAATAATGTTTTTTTTTTTTTTTTGACTAATATAAACTTATCATGGGAATTTTTTTAATAAATATAAATTTTTTGATTTATGCAAAGCTTTAAAATATTTTATCAGGTAAAAACTATTCAAAAGGATTGAGAACCACTGTACTATATCATGTTTATTGCCATTATGATATGACCTCCGCTTGCTATAGTCTTCCTACTGTAATTATTGGTAGTTTTTTATGCTTTTGTAATGCAAGTCTTTTAATGTGTAGCCTATTTGTCACAAGCATATAGCAAGTATACATATGTATATGTATTCTGTGACCAAATCACATGTAACGCATATAATGTGGAACTTTTTCAGGTTCTGGACGCACCATGATGATCGTTTTCTGTACATGTTGATGGAATATGTGAACGGCGGTGAACTTTTCAGCTATTTACGCAGCCGAGGACGTTTCAGCAACAACACAGGAATGTTTTATTCAGCTGAAATCGTCTGTGCCATTGAATACCTTCACTCCAAAGAAATTGTCTACAGAGACCTAAAACCAGAGAATATACTGCTGGACAGTGAGGGGCATATTCGATTGACAGATTTCGGCTTCGCTAAAAAGCTCTCTGAAAGGTATGTTGGCCTCTGGTTGTCTACAAAAAGAACAATGTAGTTGTCAAAATGTTGTGCATACACACAAACACACACAAAAGTCTCTTGTAGTCAGCAAAACTGCATTTATTTGATAAAAATTTCAGTTTTTGATTTGTTTTCCATAGCCATTACTCAAGTCTTCGGTGTCACATGATCATGTAACCATTTGTGGGTTGACCAGTTTATTACATTTTTTATTGGACCGTCATCCAAACAATAATTTATTTATTAATGTATTTCTTTATTTTTATTTTTATTCATTCATTCATTATCTATTAGCCTAATCTTAATCTTAATTACATTGCATTAACTTGTGTGCTTATGTACTTAATCTAAAACCAAAAAGCCAATATAGCGGAGCATTAGAGCTGCAGACAAGTGGGTCCTCATATCTGGTCTCTAAAAATGGCACTGGTGCATAGCTACCTGAAACAGTCAAAATATGATGCAATTTAACTGCAGATATCACACTGTTTGTCTGTTTGTTGTTGATGTTTTCTTAGCTGATGTACTATTACATTGAAATCTAGTCATTTTCATTTAATACACTCCTATATAGATCTGTTGATATTGTGAAACCTTTTTGAAGTTATTTTTAAGTACATAAACCAGGGAGAGAGAGAGAGAGAGAGAGAGAGAGAGAGAGAGAGAGAGAGCTTAGCAGCAGTTATCTGAAGTGTGCGCCCTTGAAGATTAAAGTTGATTTTAAGATTGGATTAGGCATGCTGCAGATTTTTACCTTCATTCCATGGCATTTTAACATTCCTAGTTTTCGCATTGTCAAATTAAATGTAAACCGTTAAACCCGCTTTGAAATTCTGAAGGGGATCAAATTCGGTTGTGGGCTTTTTCACAATCTTAACTGTGATGTTATAATGCAGTAACGAACCAACTGATGCCTTCATTCACTCATACTGTGTGAATCCCTCTACAAAAGACATATACGATTGCTTCACTGCGGGTTATTAAAGCTGTCCTAATATGAGTGTCTTTTTAAAAAAAAGGCTTAGTTTGGCCCCCTAGAGCATCCATCAGCCCACCGTTATTAATTCTGAATGAGTGCAAGCAATGGACCATGGAACAATTTACGAGTAACCTTGCTGAAATTGAAAATCCCTCTGGTTGTGCCCCCTGATAGTATCATTCTAATACAATAAAAGAACAAGAGATTGTGTGTTTGTATGTGTGTGTGTATATCCATCTGCAGTGCAGAATATTGCAGTGCTTTCTCAGAGCAAGCCTTAACCCCTGATGTGTAAGGGTAGATCGTGTTTCTGTTTCTCTGTGCATGAGGAAGGACCCCAGAACTTCGGGGGTCTGACTCTGATGTGCAAGTGACCCACATATAGAAACTGAAAGCAGTGCCTCTGGTTCAATCGAGAAGACAACTGTCCCTGCAAGCAACAGCTTTGACTTTTCCAGTCTGAATAGATAGCTTCTGCACAGACTGCCATGTGGCAACAATGCCACCTGGTGGCTATATTTCCATTTGGTTTTATATTCAGAGATGGTTGCTGTTTACTTTGATCAATGGTCATTTGAAGCACCCTTATTGTTAAAATGAGGACAGGATAAGGACTTTGGAAAGATAGATCAGGCATTTTTTTTATTTTTTTTTATCATTATTCTAGGCGGCATTAGGGCATTTTTCATGTTATCATCTTGTCAGAATGTCTGCTCGAGATGAGGGCTTATTATTGTGTCAGAGTTACTGATGAATTGCAGGGCTCTTATTGTGGTCATGTTTGAGGGCGAAGGAGGGAACTTGTCAAACGCTAGCTGCACAGCTTCAAGTGGCCAATCAAAAATAAAATAAAAAAATAACTAAAGAGGAATTCAGAGAAAAGTCACCTTCATCTCTACAGCTTTGATGTCCTAAAAATCCTTTTTGAAAATTCAACTGTGAATTTCGAGATGTTTACACGCTTGTTACAGCAATGACTTAAACTAGTCAGCCGTTACAGCAAAGAGTAATGGTGAAATACAACACAGACAGGCCTACCTTTTCTAGCCAGACATGCAAATACAGCCATGCAGACAAACATATTGTTAAGGGAGTCATCATTTGTGCTTATATTAATAACAGAATCTGATCTTGATAACCGGATTAGTTTCTTTGCTGCTCCTATTAGTATGCAGTCTGATATAATTGGAATAAACATAAATCATCAGAGCCAATCGAAAATCACATCACCCCAAACCTCTCTCACAGTTCATAGGAATGCTGTTGTGAGCTGACACTGAGAGGCTTCAGTTAACACAAGGGAGACTAATCCTCTCTATTACAGAGAGAAGAACTAAAACCAGACAGCTGAGCACAGAAAGATAAAGAAAGAGACTGAAATAGAGAGCAAGAAAAGAAGGAATATAAATACTCTGAGAGACATGCATGCAAGCTATTCCAGACCCCCTTTTGTGTAGGTTTTCATGGCAGTATTATGATAGTCTCAGCAGTAATATGGCAAGTGAGGTTATATTGAGAATAGAAGAGGGCCAAGCACAGAACCCTGAGGTACCTCAGTTATGTGATGTCATTTAGACACCCCTTGAAAAACAAAATGCATATTATGTTAATGTTGAATAAAATATGAAATAAAATTAATCAATTTTGTTGCATCCATATAAAAAATATTTTAACTAAAATGTAAATATAATGTTCATGTCAAACAATGTATCAATCATTTCATAACTCTGGACTTAGCATCAAGTTAGAAAATCAATATTGTTTTATGTTATTATTGGCCCAGTTAAAAAGTGATATACTCTTGTACTTCTATAATGTACTTTGTAAAAAAAAATAAGGTTGAATAATCAGAATGTCGAGCTAAAGACCTGCTAAAACTGCTAAATGTTTCTGTGAGAATTCTCCAGTATAGTGTTTATTTCAAACATATATTTCTTCTCCTTTCATTATTGACATTCTGGTATCAACAGCTACAATCTTATAATTCTGTTACAAAACCATATCTAGACAGAGAAGCAAAGGGCAGCCATTTGCTGAAGGACAGGTCAACAGACTCATTTATTGACCGGCCCCAGGGGCCCAAACAAACACAGATTTGTCATTTCACCCCATGGAGCTGCAGCTACTCTGTGTAATCAGAAACCCTCTACTACAGTGTAGTGGGCATTCACCCTAGCTTCTAGCTCAATATACAGTTACGCTTATAGTTTACTTGGCTTGAACTGGATATGTCTCTACCTTACACCAGCCAATACAATCCGGTCCAGATAGCCAGCTGTCATAAGGTGTACTGTAATTACACCCCTCTGTGTGCTATCTAAACAGTCACTGTAGTAGATGGGCTATGTTACACTGGTTATATATCTATTTTTACTGTGTTAAATATATAGCCAACACAAATCAATATTTCATGTCCATTTTCTTTTTTTTCTTTTTTCTTTTTTCTTTTTTTTGTTATGTAATGGTAATTGGGTTTGGCTTCCAACAATTTTCAAAATATATTCCCATTTGTGTTCTGCAGACATTAAGTATGTGTGAATTAGGAACATTTTCTTTTTTGGGTGAACTGTCACTTTAAGGCTTAACTTGGAAAGCTTCAAAAAAGCTTTATTAATTTACTGGCTGAGGAAAAAGTAAATTAACATTCACGTTTGTTCTTTATGTCACCATAGCATTTATTTTCCTCATCTTAAAATATTCCATTTATTTCCAGTTATAAATCTGATTTTGATCCCAGTTATCTAAGAATTTGGGACCCTGTGGGATTTCCGTCTCTTTCTGTCCATCACTATTTAATTATCTCTTTCTTTTCAGGACATGGACTCTATGTGGTACTCCTGAGTATTTGGCTCCAGAAGTGATCCAAAGTAAAGGTCATGGGCGAGCCGTGGACTGGTGGGCTTTGGGTGTTCTCATCTTTGAAATGCTTGCAGGGTAAGACGGCACTATGATCACCTCCTAAACATTCTACACCAGGGTTTTCAACCAGGAATCTATGTAGCCCTGGTAGTTTGTAATTTACTTCAGGGAATCCACGGAGATCTATAAAGCAGACAAAATTTTCTTGAATTCAATTTTATGACTTATTTTAATAGTTATTTTAAAGAAAATTTGTTAAGGATCTGATAAAACATTGTATATTGTAATAATGTTATTACAAAGTATTACCAATAAGACCTATATTTGGTTACACTTTATTTTAAGGTGTAAAATATGTCACCGTGTAATTACTAATTGAAAGGGATAGTTAACCCAAAAATGAAAATTCTGTCATTAATTTCTCACCCTCATGTTTGTTCCAAATTCCATACGACCATCGTTCATCTTCGGAACACAAATTAAGATATTTTTGATGTAATCTGAGAGCTCTCTGACCCTCCATAGACAGCAATAACATTACCACAATCAACGCAAAGAAACGTAGCAAGGACATCGGTAAAACATTCCATGTGACATCATGGGTTCAGCTGTAATTTTCCAAAGCTATGTGAATGCTTTTTGTGCACAAAGAAAACAATAATAACATAATTTATTCAGCAATTAGAGAAGTACTGCTGGATAAATTATGTTATTATTGTTTTCTTTGCACACAAAAAAGTATTCACATAGCTTTGGAAAATTACGGCTGAACCCCTGATGTTCTGATAACTATTTTACCGATTGTACCGATATTTCTGTGCGTTGATCATGGTAATATCATTGCTTTCTATGGAGGGTCAGAGAGCTCTCAGATTCCATCAAAAATATCTCCATTGGTGTTCCAAAAATGAACGACGGTCTCACGAGATTGAAATGACATGAAGGTGAGTAATTAATGTCAGAATTTAGATTTTTGGGTGAACCATCCCTTGAAGTACTGAGTAATGTTAATTAACTACATGTACTTACTATATAGTTAGGGTTCGTATTAGTGTCTGGTTTAGGGTTACTTGCATGCAATTATGCATCATTTATTGCTATTATAATAGCAAGGACATGTGAAGTGTAACAAGGACACCTTAAAATAAAGTGTCTATGAGTGTCTAGATTTGTTGGAAAACCCCCGATTTACAGGAAAACAACTCAGTAATTGAATTTCCATCTTTTAAAAATGCATCACGTGCGTGACTTTCATGTGTTTGTGAGAGGGAAAAAAAAAATTATACTGTTTTGTGACAACTTTTTCCATGTATAATTTAACTGCCCTTAAGGTAATGGCTACTTGACCAAAACCAGTCATGAATAAATACATGATGAAAAATAACACTTGCCATTTCATCCTGTATGTCTCAGACTGTATTATTTGTACTGGCTTGTAGTCAGGAAAAATCAGATATCGTCAAAGGTACAACAGTAGAGGGCAGCAGTGGAATATTAGACACCAAGTTCTTCCAAACAGGCAAACCTCTGTGTGCATGTCTCAAAGCAGATGGCCTCTTTCAGTGCTGCCTTCATATTTATCCTTATTATCATATTTATCCTTATTTGCCTAGATTTTTATCCCTGCAGCCTACATTTGTCCACAAACTGCTATATTTAATATGCACACAGATAATCTGCTCACGTGCATTTCCTGGAATATATCTTGTTTACAAAAAGATCACATCTAGATTAAATTCTTATTACCAACACGTGTGGGCTAAATGTGTGGTAGAACAGCATGCAACATTTTTAGATACTTTTTGGACAAATTATACATGATATTTTTATTTCTTTTGACATGATATATGTCCTGCAAAAGTAAATGTGTTCAGTTTGTCAAAGCCGGTGTGAAACTAAACTTCTTGTATAGTTTTGGATGCTGTAGTGTGTGTCCCATCCAAACTGCTCCATTCTCCCACCTTTAAATCGGCCCTAGAGCATTCTCAGGCTCTCGTGTGGAGGAAAAAGTGACCCACCCTCTTCATTCATCCCAGACTTCTTTAGAAGTGTTGGCTCCTGCATGTGAGTGAGAGAAAATGACCTGGTCCCTCATTTTTTTCAAGAGAAAGGCACATGGACAAAGGCACAGCTTGCCCAGGCTCCCTTCAGTCGTCTCTGAGACTGTGAGTGTGCTTGTCAGTGTATGTCAAAGGTCGTTTGAGACTCCTTCGTGGAAAATGTAGCAAGAGTTGAAATGCTTCCTTCTGGAATGAGCCATGAAAAGGTTCCCAACCTCAACGCCGTGACGGGATATGTGGATGTGAGCAAATGTCTTTTTTGTGCTATTCTGTTTCAGACCTAACTACATCTAGGTGCAAAATTCATGAAAATGTCAAAAACTTATCTTACAAATCTTACAAATGGGCTCTCTAGAGAGATCACCTCCTTGATTAGCTTCAGAGTTCATGTAAATTTGACATACATTTTTTTTTTTCACTGGCTTTAATGTAAATGGCAACTCGGTAAAAAAAGAAGAAGCTTTTTTTGCTTAAGATTTCCTTCTCTGGCCATGCAACATGTTGATTAATCTAAAAATATACACTTTTTTTTTTTTTTTATTAAAGTAAATCTGATTTAATGGGAGAGGGGTGGGATATCACAAACATTTATTATCAGAAATTCCAAAGTAAGATTAAGGAGGCATTGAATTGATCAAAACTGAAGAAAAAAAATGATAACTTATAAAAAATCATTAATCCAAAAATAGCATGAGCATAAGATACTTTCAAAAAATATTACAAAAGGTCTTACCAACCTCAAACTTATGAACAGTAGAGTGGAGTGGATATACTGTTATAAAGTTGAAAACGGCAGTTTTTTATAATTCAATTCCTCCAGTCATTTAACTGATGTTGATTAATCCCGAAAAAAAAAAAAAAAAAAAAAAAACGGTCTTTCTTATTGTTGAAGCCATTACCTGAAAAGATCTTTCAAACTGTGTTTGGAATCTTGTTAAGAGGAAGTACGTACAAATCAAGAGAGGGGTACAAAGTATTTCCAAAAGTGTGTGTGTGTATGTGTGTGTGTGTGTATATATATATATATATATATATATATATATATATATATATATATATATATATATATGGCTGTGGGGTAGTTTGTCTAGTCAGGGTGGAATTCAATACTGTATCCTGTGTGAAACAGACAGATTGACTGATTGAATAAGCCTAGGCCTGAATTTCAATGATAAAGTAATAAAAACAAACAACATATTGATTTGAAACACAACTTGTCTACAACAATAATAGACTTTCTTATAAAATATCGATAAATTGATTGATAATTGATTGACTAAAATAAATTGTTTTGATTAATCTGCAGATCATGTATTTTTTTTTTTATTTTTTTTTTATCAGTTTACAGTCTTATGATACAACAGTTATGTTATGATACACTTACTTCAAGAGTTTATGAGCACACTTTTTTATAAATATATTTCTCAGTGGAATCTTGGCAACACCTGTGCTGTTATGTAAAAGCTTCAGTTTCATAATTCTCCTTTTTTTTACCCTGTCACCAGCCACTGCTTACAGTAACACTATAGAGACTAATGTCTCTTCTGCTCACTTTCTCCTTCTCTCCATATCTATTTTCCATCACCTACAAAAAGGAATAGCTGCAAGTTCTGCTCTCCTGGCTTCTCTCTCTGTTTATGGTTTCCACACTCAGTCAGTACTGTCAGTCCTGGTCAATCCATTATGTGGAACCACCTTATTTGACTTCTTTCAGAAGGCTGCAGCCTTAATGTCATTCTAAACCATTCTTTATACAGTCAAACACAAAAGTAGATGTTTATAATGTTCTTTTCCATTCAGTGAAAGTTTATGGTGACCAGACACTCCGAGTCTCAATCACTGCAGGCTCTTTCACTCTATATTTTGCTGCTGATGTATGTCTCGTCATCTCATCTTCACTGTTGACACTTGAGTCCCGTCATTGTCAGTGATCTGTGCCCTCATGAGACTTCAGGTGGTCGCCTAGTAACAGGCTCATTAGCATGTCTCACCTCGTCTATCCCTCATATTCAGCGGCTCTTTTGGGTGCCAGCTGGATGCAGGCATTAAACACAAGCTCATTGAGACTGCAAGGATGTTTGATGGCATGTTGGTGGAGGCTGGAAGTCTGTAATGGAGGAGTAATGGATTACACCGTATGGACTGGAGAATCGCTCTACCAGACATTAGAGAACACATCACATGGACAGAAAGCATTATACTGAGACAGTAAACAGAAGTCATTTAGAGGCCTAAATGGCACCTTCATCCCTTGCAGTCCTCCTCCAGTGGTGCAGACCAGGGATGCATCTGTGAAATGGACACATGAAATTGGTGCTAAATACTAAATTATCTGTTGTTATTGAATTATTATGAGTCTGTATTAAATTTGCATTTATGTATATTGAGTCGAATATTGATATATTAATAATTTCAGAGGTTTTTATTAGACTAAACTAACAGGACTAGACTAAGCCAGAGAAAAAGTCTGTGGATTAGTTTCTTGCATTTCATCAGAATTTATTATTGAATTCAGATAAAGACACTGGTAAATATCTTTAAGGCTTTCTCTGTTCAGTGTCAATCTGATACATTAATATTTGAACATCTTTTTTTTATTTTTTTTATTAGACATCCACCATTTTTTGATGATAATCCCTTTGGCATCTACCAGAAGATCCTGTCCGGAAAGCTGGAGTTTCCACGGCATCTGGATTTCTATGTAAAGTGAGTTTGATAAAGAAAACACAACCCAATGACACATGTCATATTTATAGCATACATAAAACACAATGTCTCGTGAAATCATGGCAGCATCAACATGAAATATCGTTTGATCTCAAACTTGTGTGTGTGTGGGGGGGGGGGGGACACACATGTCTGTTTATTGCTAGCTAAAAGTAATAAAAGTCATTGTTTTTTAATTCAAATTAATTTGGTGGGAAAACAAGACATTTGAGTTTTGTTTTTAGATTAAAAAATATTAAGTGAAAAACTATTTGACAAAAACTTGAAAAGATTAAATGAAAATGAGAAATCTTATTGAAATAATATAAGTTGAAGTTCTAAAATTGCTCGAATCCAAATAATAAACTAAACTGAAATATTTAAGAAGATCTAATGATCTAAATGACAAAAGCCTATAATACTTCCTAAAACTAACTGAAAACATAACAATAATAGATCACTCAAATTATTAATAAATACTATGAAATTATGTAAATAATTCTTACATAACACTGTTCAAAACAAAATACAGTAAGTTTAGGCTACTATTTATCATTTTTATCATCCCTCCTGCAAAAATACATTAAATATACAGAAACATATGTCCCTGAACATCAGTAATTGTTATTTTAATGAAAAGCATTATAAATACAGTAAAAACATTTGTTAATATGGTACTCCATATATAGTGCTAAAACTTTTACGTACTTTTTTAGTTTCAGTTAATAGCAGGGTAAATAAGTTGCTGCATGTCTATAACCAGAAAGAGGTCTTTGATGAACAATTTGAAGACCCCTGTTTTAGAGAGTTTATAGTTAGAAGAGCGATGCTCTCACAGATATACATGCATTTACATGTCCACACAGTTTCAAAGTAACTGGTGTCCTCTAATGAACTGGTCTAAACATGTTAGCTAAGCAGATTGGAGTGGAGGCATCCTCCAGATTACAGACTGTCTATTTACTCTACACTAGTCCGCATGGTGCTTTTGATCTAAGGAAGCTCAGGAGTCAGCGAACGACCCACTGTCCCCTCTTGATGTTCAAAAAAAAGTAATCCTTTAGTTTATCCCTCTTAGTAAAACACAACAATATCCTCTCTTAGTTTTAACATCTAAAAAATCATTGCAGCTGTACAAGCACATACAAAAAATGAAATCACCACTGCATTTCCTGATATGGCTTTTGTCAACTAGGGGCTAAACTGGCGTTCGCTCCTTCAAACGATCTGTACTCCAGAGACAAAGACAAATTGAGGAAGCTCTCGGAAATAGAGACAGACAGTCACCTCAGGCAAAGCGAATCCGTGTTTCCTTTCGACTGGCATGTTTACTCTAGTTACAATTATAAAAAGCAGCCAAAGCTCCGACTTATGTCAATAGGGATTTACCAGGCTTGATAAGATAATGGTATCCTGAAGTCAAACACACATGATCATTGAAGAATGAATAACATCTGCAAGGGAGGCTAGAGTGAATGGTAAGGTCATCTGTAGCACGATCGCTCCAGGCGTCTCTCGTGTTAGGTTGAGTGAGAACATCAACGGCGCAGCAGTAAACATGCTAATGCACTCGTGTTCACAGCTTCAAGTCTGTTTAATGGATACAGATTGATTTTAATACCTAATACATAAGGGTTATGTGAAAAGCTTAATGTAAGTAGATTTTTATGTGTGCAGAAATAGTTTTTTTGTTAATAAACTGCAATATGTATAATCGGTTACACTTTATTTTAGTGCTGTCAAATGATTAATCGCGATTAATCGCATCCAAAAAATAAAAGTTTTTGTTTACACAATATATATGTGTGCTCTTTGTATATTTATTATATGTATATATAAATACACATGTATGTATATATTTAAGAAAAATATGTTATGTTTGTATATTAAATATATATAATATAAATTATATAAACATATACATGTAAATATTTTTGCATTTATATATACATTATAAATATACACAGTACATTCACATATGTTACATAAACAAAAAACTTTTATTTTGGATGTGATTAACTAACTGTTAACTAACATTAATAAATACTATTGAAGCCTCTTTTATTGTAGAACCCTTACCAAAAGTGTTACCATAAATATCATGAAAAAAATTCAATCGCACACACCAATATTTTTTTTGACAAAGGCCTAAAGTATATCCCCTGACAAAGTAGAACTACTCTCTTAAAGAGATGATTATACTTTATTTTAAGGTGCCTCGTTACATGTTACATGTACTTACAATTATAATAACAATAAATGATGCATAATTACATGCAAGTAACCCTAAACCAAACCCTAATCCTAACCATATAGTAAGTACATGTGGTTAATTAATATTACTCAGTACTTAAATTTATAATTACACTGTAACAAGGACACCTTAAAATTAAGATGTGCTTAAGTAAAATGATTAATCGTGAAAATTTGTAACTGTAAGTATTATTTAATGGACCCAATTGGACTCCATTTTGTATGGTTATTAACAATTATTATTATTTATATGAACCATATTATCTAAGATTAATTAATACTGTAACTGTAAAGGTTTTATTTTTATCTCTTTTTTGTTAATTTTAGTTAAGTAATATTAACTTGTGGACCTAAGATTTTAGATTTCCGTTTATCATCATCTATCACGAAAATTGTGGACATCTATCCTTTAAAGTGAAGATTTAACCTTCACTTTTTATTATTTATGTATTCGCTGTGTTAACTATGTTATGTTTCAGGACTTGTTTTAACGTATTTGTATAACTATTTTAAAGAGCGGATTGCAGATATTGTAAATGAATAATGCTGTGATGCCTAAATTCACTTGCAGCATACAAACAAAAATATTTGTGTAATTTAACTTAAATTGAACGAAGCCATGGAGATTTTTAGGATCAGCTATTTATCGGTTATTAACCATAACATAAAAAATATATTAATTTATTTGACTCAGCCAGAATTTCAATATTGGTCCATCCCCACTCTCAATGCCTTCCTTCCTGAAATTGAGTGACTTAATTGTCATGTTTTTATTAAATTGATTTAGTGTCTAAATCAGGTATGTTTCAGCGCAGCGGTTCTCATCTTCTCTTTGTTTATCTAGGGACCTCATCAAGAAGTTTCTGGTGAATGATCGGGCAAGAAGGCTTGGAAACATGAAGGTAAGCAAGATGCTGGTGACAGATATTTATTATAAGGTTCTTGTATGGTTTAGCAGGAATCAGCATCTGGGATATTTCCTCGGATTTATAGTCATATCACATTCAAGGCCATCTATGAATCATCAAACAGAATGAACTCTGTTTCTAGTCCAGCTTTGCATCTTAATAAAGCTGCACGTGGCAAATAATAAGACCTTGATTGAGTCTTTTCTCCCAAAGGCCAGAGTATGCCACATATGTTTCCAGTTACGATAAGAAGTCTTCCCATCTGCCTTGAGAGGATGAGATGAGGCTCTGGAGAAACTCCCTGGACATTCAGAGAGTGATTCTGACACCAGGCAACTCTCCCACTATACCTCCTTCCAACCCCCATCAGACGAGGCGGGTACTGGGGAGAGAACTACAGACAGAGTTCTTCTGCAAAATCATATAGTAATTCAAACAGTTGCGGTTTAATGGCATTTACTTTTCTAAATTGTCCTTTCAGAGGAAATAATTCAGTAACTGGCGCCAGATGAAGTGGCAGCAGAGCGCTAGGCCTGTCATGCTTAATGTGATGCATATTGTGACGGTGATGTCATGGGAAGTTTGCGAACGGTTGCGTCATTTTCCCATTAGCTCCAGTTAATGCCATCATAATTCTCCATCACTGAGGAGTGAGTTCTGCTGAAATATGTATCTGGCTGTTCTGTTTTGTTTGGGGTTTATTCCTTTTTGTCATCAAGTCAGATTCAGAGTAAGAGCCTTTTCAAAAGAAATGTCACTTTGGGTGGACTTCCAAAGGCTAGATGCTCCTGTTGTTAATTTAGCACTTTCTTTCTTTTGCTTTTTCTC
The DNA here is from genome assembly GCF_003368295.1 of Carassius auratus. NCBI lineage: Eukaryota > Metazoa > Chordata > Actinopteri > Cypriniformes > Cyprinidae > Carassius > Carassius auratus. The sequence continues at coordinate 9,795,948 of NC_039268.1, read as the reverse complement.
CTCTGACTAAATACAGTGAGAGTTTAAGACCCAGGCAGCCTGATCACAGCTGTGTTTGCACTGTTTCCACAGCAAGGCCAGGTCCTGCTGGCAGCGCTCATTCACAAGTGCTGATATCTGTTATTCCACTTTAGTGAATGTGTGTCTGTCATGGTCCCACAGTGCAATGCATGGCCCAAATTCAGAGGTTTCTAGAAGACCTCAATAGGTTTGCATAGTTGTCCCAATTTAGTTTTCCCTCTCTAAGAAACCAAAAAGACAGTACAGTGGCTCAAAGGACTATTTGGGGTCAAATGAGAAGTGTCAGGTACAAGGTTTCAATCTAAAAGCCATGATAGATATTTTAGGTTTTTATGGTTTGTCTCAAAAAGTAAGCCATCGTTCTACTTTAATGTTCAGTTAGTATCATAATCTTGTTTATTATTTTTGTCGTCTTCCAGAACGGAGCTGATGATGTGAAGAAGCACAGATGGTTTAAGTCAGTAGACTGGGATTCTGTGCCCTGTAAAAAACTCAAGGTAAGCTTCATATCAAGCTTTAGAATATCTCCTGTTATTAAATATTCATGTTGTGCCACTATTCATTTTCATTCATTTTTGACTACTTGGCCACATGACTGTGACAACACCTTATTAAAAAGTGATCATCTTTTACTTTATTTACTGGTAGAATTTTATAGCCAGAATATTTCGCAGTTTCCCAGAAATACTTGGTAGCAGATAGTGGAAAGCAAATATACATGCCCATTCAGTTTGGGGTCAGTCGATTGAAAACACTGTAAAAAAAACCAAGGTTAACATTTTAGTACAGTGACCAATTGTTCCTATTAACTAGTTGCTTTTTAGCATGCCCGTTATTAACATATCGGTTGTTTATTAGTATTTATAAAGCTCATATTCTGCATGACCATATTTTTGGCAGCCATTACTCCAGTCTTTAGTTGGATAATGCTTATTTATTATTATTATTAATGTTGAGGAGGAAAAGTAATAAATTTAGAAACTGTGGTAATTTTTTTGAAAGACTTTTTGATGAATACGATCACTTTTGATCAATTCAATGATTCATTTCTTTACTGAATGCACACTTTTGAATGATAAAGTCTCTTAAATTAGTTTTTTTTTTTTCATTGCTGTGACAGCCACCCATAGTTCCCAAGGTATCTCACGAGGGTGACACGTCTAACTTTGACACCTATCCAGAGGATGAGTGGAAGAAGGACACACCAGTACCAGCTAAGGATCTGGAAATTTTCAAGAACTTCTGAAAAACATATTCATTTTTTACGAATAAAAAGAAAAGGACTGGTCGAAGATAATGATTTAGAGTTTTAACCTAAACATTCAGGGGACATTCAAAGGTCATCGTTGCATTATTATAGGCATGTCCTGCACACTTGAGAAACCGAAACCGAATTCTTCTCATCATCATTATTGTCAACATAATCATGGTCAAACATTTACAGAGGAAACAGTTCAACACTTCAGCATCATCTGTTAAGTGATGAGCAACTTGATTCAACACCCTCTTGTATTATGCAAAATGTATGTTTTTAAAGAGTTTAAATAAGCAATATCGAGGTTCTTTTTGCTGGATGAAAACAATGGCTTTGCTTATGCCTAAACATGCCTGGTGATGGTTGTGTTATGGCTTTATATCTTAAAAGCTTGCTGAATTAGAGCTTAAGCCTGACAAATTTAGTTTCTGGTTATCTGAACTTACTGTGTTGATCCTTTCCTCCCACCATTGTATTGCTATATTCATTTCGTTACATTGGGCCTGTTTCACACGGCACTCTCGAGCAGGCATGTAAACGAAGCAGGAGCGTACCTGCAACATTATGCTTTTATACTGGCAGCTTTTTTTCCGGCTTAACAACATAGCCAGTCTATAAAAAAAAATGCATAGTCAATCTAAATGACAATAATGCATTATAAATGTTTTTTTGTTTTGTTTTTTTATTATAATTAAGCCTAAAAAAAATATTTCCATTTGGTTGTAAGCCATATTTAAATCCAAAATGTCATTAATCTACAGAACCCTAATTTCAAACTATAGCTATGACTTGGATTCAGTCATATTTACTAAACGGAAAGCGCTGCTGTGTGCGTGCGTGCGTGTGCGTGTGTGTGTGTGTGAGATAAGTCTATATTTCACTCCTGTTTTTAATTGGTATGCTGTTACCTTTTCATGTTGTGCGTAAACCCATCAGAAGAAGAAAAATGCTTTGGCAAATTAATTATTACGTTAAGTCATAATTATGAGGTGGAAAGGGAGAAATGATGAGTTAAAAAGCTAGAATTATGAGATAAGTTGTAAAATTTTGATTCTCATTATGATTATATCTCAGTTTTGACTGATGACGAAAGTGATTATAATTGGAAATTGAGATTAAAAAGTCATGACTGTTTCAATTTGTGTCATGACATTTTGTCTCATAATATGAGATTTTTTACTTTTTGTCATTATTGAAAACTTTTTGTCATTTGTATTTTTATTTCTACCTTTATCTCATAATAGTTTACTTGTCATAATTTCAACCTTTTGTTTGAGAACTATGACTTGCTCGAGTACCGTATTTTCCGGACTATAAGTCGCTCTTTTTTTCATAGTTTGGCTGATCCTACGACTTATAGTCAGGTGGGACTTATTTATCAAATTTAATTTGACGTGAACCAAGAGAAATGAACCAAGAGAAAACATTACCGTCTACAGCCGCGAGAGGGCACTCTATGCTGCTCAGTGCTCCTGTAGTATACACTGAAGACATATAGCGCCCTCTCGCAGCTGGAGATGGTAATGTTTTCTCTTGGTTCTAAATAAATTACACTTATAGTCCAGTGCGACTTATATATGTTTTTTTACTCATCATGAAGTATTTTTGGACTGATGTGACTTATACTCAGGTGCGACTTATAGTCCGAATAATACGGTAATAATTTTGACACTTTGTCATGATTTTTTTTACCAAAGCTTTCATACAAGAGTCTAGTGGTCGACCGATAGAAGATATAAAGTTGATATTATTTTTTTTTTAATTATAATAGTTAATATTTAAGAAATTTGAAATAATTTGACAATAATAAAAAAAAAAGAAAGTAAACACTAACCAAGGGGGCACTCAGTATTCTGGGAAGTTTGTGTGCACTGGGAATCATATTTTTCAAATAAAGCCAGGGTAACCCTCATTTTACATATTGCACACAGTGAAGATGACATGAATATGAAAGTGGGCAAATGCATAAAGCGCAGCACGAGTTTAAAGTTTAAAGCATTTAATTTAGACTGACTGACCATCACACAGAGAACACGCGATCATGCTGGATAAAAATGCACACTTCACAAGATCTCACAGCTGGATTCGACTAAGTTTGCAAGGTTTAGGAAATTAAATGTTCATTAGTCAAGATTTGTATAAATTATATAAATGCGTATTTGCCTAATGCTGACGGCAAATAATAAAGTATTATAATATTTGCCTTCCTATTACTATTAGGCCAAATATAAAATAAATCATTATAATACTTTTTGTATACATTAATTATTTTGTTTAACCATTCTATCTGATTATTAGACAGACTTCTATCCGTATTGGACAGAACTGTCAACAAAGATGAGGAACAAGAGAGAGTGTGTGATCAGTTTGCGCTCAGGCACTGCCGCTCTGAGTGCTGTCAAAATAAAAAGTCTGGCACGCCGTCGAAATAAAAGTCAAACTCATCAGCCAAGCAGACAAACGTATCAGCTGATGCCGATATTTGAAAAATGCCAAATATCGGCAGATATATCGGCCTTGGTGATATATCGGTCGACCACTATATGCACAGGAGTCGTCTACATTGTGAAACTACTTTGCTGCTTTTTAGTTATTTTTCTAAGTATACATGTATTAGAGAGCTTTTTTTTTTCGTGTTTTTTTTTTGTTTGTTTTTTTTTTTTGCATCAGCACTGCATTAAGGCAAGTAAAAAAAAAAAAAAAAAAAAAACCCTTTCCATTCATTATTGTCATGGCTCTGCAGTTAGATACTATTGTGCAGCATCTTAAGTTGGCCACAGAAGTACGGTTTGTGTGAACGGCCCCAAGAATCCAAAGAGCTTTTCAACACATTCCTGCCAGGATGTCAGACTAAGAATAGCAGGTGAAGTAGAGGCACAGTAGCACTTGACTAATCATGACCTCACAGACCTGTAGGTAACTAATAAATTAACATTATGAGATGTCGCTTCACATACTTTGGCTATTGTGCTTGATGTTCTATATGTGTTTACTAATTGGTTAAATGCATAAACAATTTACTAGCCAGGTGTTTTCTAAAGTTGCCTTTCATAGTTACGGGGGTGAATTTAGCAAACACAGTTTACATTGTTTGTAATGCTACTTAATATATGCTTGGCTTTTAAAAGCCTTGCATAATGAGAAGAGAACTGACTACGGTGTGAAATGCTTTAGAAATGTAGCTACTGTGTGTATGTTCAACAATTCTTCCTGTCTCTGGACTTCCATAGTTTTTCTCAACTGCTTTTGTCTGAAGCAGTAATATATCATTGTAAAGTGTCTACTGAATATCATTTCTTGAAATGACTGTTCTTTTTAAATTGCAAATGCAGTTTTATACTAAGGAATCCAACTTGCAGATTTCATATGGATTTGACAGCTGTTACCATCTTGTGGATTTTTATTTTTATTTTATTATTATTTTATTTTTTATGTTTGCTTGTTATTGTTTCCTGTGTGAATAATTTTGCTGTATTCTATTTTCTCTTTTACACTTGTTTGGAGTGGGGGGGGTGTAATTTATATTGTTTGCAACAGCAAAAACTAAAATGAAGTTCTATGAACTTATAAATTGACACAAGCCAAGCATAGGATTTTATACTGGTTTTTAATCACACCTTTGTTCAAGTTTATCTGTACTGTCATTGTATTGCCTTCTGAACATCTATGGTGTATTCTAGATGGTACAAGTGCAATATTACCTGCAACCGAGCTGTTATAAAAACTTCTGCAAATTCTATATCCATGAAAATAAACTGAACTTTTCATGTGGGCAAAACTATTTGACTATTAGTACCTTTTCAGTGTACTCTGACCAAACTTGTTGAAGTCTTATTGAGATGGGTTGGACTCTCAGTTTGATGGCACCAAGCCATACGCTCATTCGCACCACCCTCAGGAACCTTTTAAACTACAAGCTTAGTGGAAATTATTAGACCATTTACTGTAAGTCTTAATATATTCTCATTTTCCTATATACCCACGATTAAGAGCTTGCCACAGTTTCATATGCTAGTATTTCCCTCAGTTGGTCCCTTCAAAGTTTATTTTCCTTAAGTATCCATGTAAAATGTATATATGTAGTTAACAGGACGAATTAGCATCACTCTTTTCCTGCAAAAGCAGATGAATGATCTCATCCATTAAGGTGCCTTGAGACGGTTGCATTTTTAAGAGGTTATTTCACTCTCTAACCCCTGTGGTTAGACTTCACCCGTAGAGAAATGTACAAACATAACTTTCTTTCTTCGCTCTGCTCCTTGTAAAATCTGACTACAGTTTAAACATTTTAAAGACGTTTAGTCCTTTCAGACACACCGCTGGGACAGACTAATTTTGCTTAATAGGTCCCTTATGCTCTTCCAACCTGATAGGAAATGGTTTTTAATGTATGGTATATGTACCCACCGCACTTTGGCAGCTCCTCGTAATATATCTCCACTTGTGACAGGACAGCAGAAAAACACATTTCCATTTACAACACGATTATGGCGTATTCATCTTTGTGTACACTCATCTGTTTGTGTTTGGGCTGCTCAGATCCAACAAATTTGAGATCCATCACCATTTGAAAGATGTTCTCTGAAGCCGTGATGTGAAAAGTTGCAGCTGCTGTTTTAATTCTTGGTACTGTCAACGCAGCTCTTACCTGATGACACTTTTTTGGCTGAGCCAGTGGCACTAAATTTCTTTTTGTCCTGTAGAAGACCGATTTTGTTCGTTTATTGCATCAGAGTTACTTTATTTATTAGCGAAAGAAATTACAGTGTCAGTGCTGCTGTGTTGGAAATAAACCTGATGTGAATTTGCAGCTTGGAGCAAGGAAGCTTGAAGTTGCTGAGTGTGGTGGAGTCTGCTTCTATAAACCCAACAAACCTCCCATTACTCCATCGTTCACCTACATGGCTCTCACTTAACCCCTCACCTCCCGGAGTTAACGGGTCAAAACATCCCCAAAACACCTCCATTTAGAAACAGAACTACGGGACGACACCTTGTTATGACTGGTAACAACAGTGATGAGTGCAATTAAACAGCTTTAGGTTCTGATCTCATCAAAGAGTCCTGTCATCACACCTGCAATGAGAAGAAACTCCACCCATCTACCAGTTACACCCCATGCTGCCATCAGACATGAACGGCCTCTCAACTTGTATTTACAACTAGGAACCTTTGAGGTTATTTTGATTCCTGTGTTTCAGAGTTGTGTGGGCCATAAACTAAACATGGTAGATTACTGTAGTGAATGCTGAGTTTAACTAAAAACTGAAGTTTATTTATTGCTGTCCATATACACAGTTTGTTTTGGGGGGCTTAAAAATGGGGGTTCAGAAGGGTAAGTTGTTGAAAACGATACCATTATTGTTTCTATGTAAACTACAAATATGCAAATTTGTAAAAGCAGTCACATTGTGTCTATTATGTGTATTTACCGCTCTCCGGTTCTGTAGATGAATGCATAATATGAGCAAAAGCATAGTCTTTCTTTACAAAGTCACAGCGCCAACTACTGGCCTGGCATGCATCATACAGTATTTTAGTTGTTTTGGCAGTTCTGTGTGAGTAACATTTTGACAACGTTGTCATCTGTACGCAAAACTTCTTAAAAACTGCGAAAGAAAAACTTTTCTGTGATTAGTATATCGTTGTTGTGTAAACATACCGTAAGTCTGCTAATTAATTTTTCTCACATTTTTCTCTTGCTAATACAGTCATATACAGTATATTTTATTTAACACAAGAAAAAAAATAGGCATTTATTTTCCCAAGACTTCTAGCGCAGTCAATGTATACAGTCGCGTGAGTGATGGTTGGTAACAAATAAGACACTACATTGTATCTGTTGAAATCTATATTATATATTCAACTTATTGTAGTAAAAATCTTTGATCATTTTAATAAGATATATATATATATTTTTTTTTTTTTTTTACAGTAAATGTGTTGCACATTGTGCACACATCAGAAAGCTGTTAGTGGGCTACACCAAGCAATGTCCTTCTGTTGAAAGGAGGACTGTGTCTGTGAATGTGGTCAAGCTGCCTTCAGATACTTAACTTGGTTTGCATTTGGCTCTGATTTGGACTTTTTCTGTGTAGAATTATCATATGAAGTTCTTTCACTGATACACACCTGTTAGTACTTAGGAAGTGAAGCTCACCGTCTGAGAGTATGTGTCTCGGTCAATAGAAAAACAGTGATGTTTATCCCAGATTTGGCTCACAGTCAGTCTCCTGGAGAAGCTTTGCATTGTTGAGATCCAGCATTATCAGCACTGAGTCGTGCAACTCTTTATTGTCCGCTATATTTAATAACAAAAAAATACATTAGATTGAAGTACATTACATAGTACCCAACATATATAATAATATTAAAAAACAGTAATTTTAAACAGGCTGAGATTCTCTATCTCTCTCTCTCTTATTTATTTATTTATTTATGTATTGGTGTCTGTATAATGACCGCATTTTTTCTGGACATTCAGGAAGTTCCTGTCAAGGTATTAACTAAGTTCAAAACTAAATATCCTTTTAGGTTTTAAAGAGATACTTTACTATTCCTTTAAGTGCACTCACCATGAGCAGCTTCTTGGTAATTAAAGGAGCTGTAAGCGATTGCAGGCATTTTCCTAGTTTCCACCGTTGTGCTAACTTCCATTACCAAACTCCACCCTCTCTCCAAAGACATGTCAGCAAATCAGCAAACTGAGTCACTGAATTTCAACTTAAAGCAACTTTAAGACTAGTGTCTAATACCATTCTGATGTTCATTCAGATTCAGATATACATTGTATTGTAAGCTTTGGGCTTTGATTTAAAAAAAAAAAAAAAAGCCAAGAACATCAATGAAATGCGATAAAGCAGACGAAAAGCGAATCATCAGTAGATAGTTGTATGGCTTACTTCATTTCAAGCATGGTTTGGAACATACTTAGAGATTTCTTTCAAGTAAACAAAGAAAGCAGGCAGCTGGATATTGTAACAGGAATAACTCAAAATGCATCTGTTTCTAAGTTATGCACTAATTGCATTTCTCTGCTCATAATTTCCATATCCCTGTGCCCTTAAGCCGATCAAGGTAAACACATAATCTTATCTAACTGCTTTTGCAGACTTGGAGAAGGTTATTGATCAAAAGGGAATCCACACACTGATGAATGAAGCCAGGTCTGGGGCATTTATAATCAAAAACTGGTAAAAGCATACTGTTTCATAACAGTTCCAACTATCATTAGAGGAACAGTACAACCAGAAATGTAAATTATCGTCATTTACTTCACACTCGTGATATTATTCAGAAAAAAAAGTGTTTAACTGTTTTTAATCAATGCAGTGAATGTCAGTGGGATTTAATGTTGTTTATACCACAGATTAAAGAAAGTCATACAGGTTTGGAACAACATAAGTGAGGAATGATAAAACAAAAAAGCGTAATTATTGATAAACTAAGGCATCAGTTAAAGCATTGTAAACATCATGCACAAAACTCTGCAGTTCTGGGGACAGTTGAGGTCAGCAGATATAAGAGCCATAAAGACCATATCTAGGTCAGCCTAGAGTCCCCATTTTACCACCGGCAATGCTGTAATATTTCTTGATTAACCAGCTGTGGAGTGTAACAGCAGCTGAATTTAGAGCAGGCCTCTCTGGTGATGGTCATTGCACAAATATGCTTACTCAGATCTAAACGTCCATCTGCAGAGCCTCTGGGAAAGGAGTGAACTGTAGCTCTCATGATTACAGTCTAACGGTCTGATTAGAGGGGATGTCGCTGCACGGAAATGAGAATGAAATTAGAGGGGATCTTCTTGCATGGAGAAGTAGAAGATCTCATTTAAATAATATTACTTTTGATCTCTGTCTTATCCGAGTGGTGGATAAGAGCAATAGAGGAGACTTTTATATTAACATAGTTATGATTTATGGCTGTAACTGTCAGAATGCATCAGTAATATCATGATTTGGACTCGTACAAAAGAATGATCCGAAACACTCGACGCTTCTATTTAATTAACTGTAATGCTTTTCTTGGGGCCTTATGGGCACCAGATTCCTTGACTGTTCATCCAGGGTTGTCTTGAGTGAATAGTTAATGGAATTCGATCTGACTTTATTCAGACTTTTACAGAAAAGCAGATGCACATGCATGACACAAATAAATCATTTTAACAGTTGTTTTCCACAACGTCTTCAAATAACGGCAAGGCTCTTTGTAAATGAATCGCTTGGTGGTCAGTCCGCATCATCAGACTGGTTTTTATTCATAATGGGGAACTGACTGATTTGTTGTGTCTCGTCTTTGTTCTTGTTTGTGAGTAATGGCGTCAAATTGTTTTGCTTATGAAAACAAGTTTAAGATCTATGTACAAAAAATATTATCAAAGATGTCTCTCGGCATCGTGCCTGGCTATTATTTAATGCAATGAGTGCCACGTTTTTAAGATATCAAGATGTCAGTGAAAAATTGTTTGTAAAATGTGTAGCAGATCTGTCCATTCTGTTCCATTATACGTCTTGTGCAAGTGTGGTTAGATGACGAACGCTGCTTTTTGTAGCTGCATATGAAGGTAGCAGTTCAAGCTTGAATTGCTCCAATGGAAAGACAATCTTGTTAGAAATCTAGTTTATTTTAAGGTGTATTTTATTGTAATAAATTAGATATATAGGCTACACTGTATATATAACTCAGCTGGGTCCTTAGCAGAAGCATTTTGTGGTGCAGTTGTATCTGCTGTGTTTTCATGCTTGCCATTTGAGGTTCTGGCATTTGTCATGGCTTTGTTTGTTTCATCGCTCCAAGCACTGCTTGTTTGGACATTTTAATTCTGCACTTAGACTCATTATGTTTGGACTGGTGAGTCACTGCATGCTGATCCATACATACCATTACCGTGAACTACTCTGCTGACTCAGATTATAACATTGGCCTTTGACAAAACAAAACAAAAAGAGAATCTTTTTTTTTTTTTTTTTTGCACACATTTTATCAACATTTATTAACTTTTCTTCTCGCTGTTGACAAATTCAAGGACACATTGCAGTTCAGCCAATCACATTCAGATCTGCTTCCAATATTGTATGCAACACTAGCTTTTTACAGTCAAATCCACAACCAATTAATAACATCAAGTCTTGCACTGGGTTTTTTCCATCTCAATAAATCGTGTCACTGTCACGACAAAGAAATAAAGTCGGTCACAACTTCTATTTCATGCAAACTATAAGAAACGGAGCAGAACTGCATTTGAATCGTTTTTTTTTTTTTAAAGAGCAAACTTCTATGTCAAGTACTGGTCTGGTCAGGCAGTAGATTATACAGAAATCCGGTGTGATGTCATTATACTCTTTGTTCCTTCAAGAAGAGTTTGTTGATAATGGAATTAATCATGTATTTTCCATGTGTTCTAAAATGGACGAGTAGGCAACATATTTCGTATGTGAATATTATATGCAAATAGAGAATAATTTGAATGCTGTACTATAAAGTGTGATACAATATAATTCGATTTGATCACGGTAAATTCAGTGTCCCACATCCCAGCTGTCATTCCTTTTCCTAAGCCCCTATAAAAGCCCCTCAGTCCTTGACACACTGACATACTCAATAGGCACCAGTAGACAAGTGAGTCATGCCCTGGCAGAAGTAAAGTGTATTCTGGAATAGTTTCCAGGAGATGTCTTAGCTTTGAGAGAGGAAACATAAAACTAAAGCTTATGGCTGAAAGACAGTCCAAAGATTTATCATACCAACAGCACACTGCAAGTTTAAGCACTGCCTGAGGCCTTCCTATCAACCCAAAGCAGTTTCCTTTCAAATCGGTTAAGACATTTCCAGGTCAATGATAACAGGCTGATTTCATTTCTTAACAAGTATATGTGTGTATGACGACTGGTTTCACATTTGCTACAAACACTATAAGGATTGTGGAATTAAGACTTCGGTTTTACCATACTAAAAAAACTGCTGTGCTGTGTTGAGGAAATAAAGTGAAATTGAGAAGAGCTAATCATTTCCATGAACTGCTCTCTAATCCTTTGACACCGAGTTATGATGTAAACATGGTCACCCATAAAGGTCGACCCCGTCATCACCCTGTTATTACTGTCATGCAGGTAAACTGACATTAATTCACCATCTTTTCCCCTTTGAAGTGTGACCAAAGACATCGTATCAAAGGCTTTGCTGTCGTAGCTTTAAACATCAAGATTTCCTAGAAGAAGCATCAAAAGGTTAGAAATAACAAGCTGTCTGGCCATAATCTTCCTCAAACATCTAATAAAAGCGACAGAAGTGTTTTTTGTTTGTTGGTTCGTTTGATTTGAGAAAGATTGGTTCGTCCCATGAATGAAATAAAAAAATAAATCACCAAGTACAAGGTCTATTGACACCAAACAGAATACTGGGTGCAACATTTTTTTATATAAATGAACGGCTTTAATGTGTCATGAATATTCGCATAACATAAATGCGTCACAATTTTTAATGGTGAGTTGTTCTTTTGGCTGTCACATAAAACTATAATTTTGCTATACCTCAGTGAATAGCAGATAAGGAATCAGGAACCAACGCTTTTGTTTATGTATTCTTGTATTTGATTGTTTGATAAACATTACAGCAAATTATATTGTTCAACTTTCTTTTTTCCGTTTTACAATTGAAGAGGTGTTCTGCACTTTGTGTATCCTGGTCGTGTATTTCTGCTTTTCGGTAAGCGCCAGCTATGGTCAAAGAATGAAACTGCATTTTCAATTTGTGAACAGACCTTTTTTAAAGACCTTTTAAGAGTTTGATAGCATGTCAATCAGACAACAATCAACCTTTCTGTTTCTGTCAAAATATTTGCTTGCAGATAGATGATTATGGATGAAAAAAACTCACGGTAACACTTTAGTATAGGGTCCAATTCACACCAATAACTAGTTGCTTATTAGCATGTCTATTATTAACATATTGGCTGTTTATTAGTGCTTATAAAGTACATATAATGCATGACATCCCTAATCCTAACCAATACCCTAAACTTAACAACTACCTTATAAACTATTAAAAAGCAGCAAATAAGGAGTTAATTGAGGCAAAAGTCATAGTAAATGGTTAGTTAATAGTGAGAATTGGACCCTAAAATAAAGTGTGACCAAACTCACTTTAAATGCATTTGTAAATGCACAAATAATTGTTAATTATTTTAAATTACAATAAGGTTATTCTCTTGTCTTTTGGGGTCTTTTCTTGTGATCATTCTGCGCTGCTGTTGACTGACATGCAGATGTCTTCTCACTCATGAAACAGACATCAAGTTTATCTCATTCCAGATGCAAAAGGCCAGTACCGTATACAACTTTAATTTGATAATGGTTCTTGGTGTATTGATATGGCAGCCTCATTAATGTCTGCCACAAGGGGAGATAAAACTAATTGAATGTATGCTTCCAGATCTTATCGTTTAATATCGTCACACAGATGTTCTTCTACACTAATGAGCACTTTATTAATCTCACATCTCAAACTGTGTAAATTAATTACTCTCCCATAGGAGTCCCTTGCTGGATCCTGCCAGAGTCTCTTCCTCTGGGGGTCAAAACCTTTTTTCCACATTCTAGCCATTTCACTAAATTCCTCCAAAGGAGTCCATGTGGCTTTCCTTAGAGTTGCATCTGTTAAAGCCCCAAATGCTCTCAGTTACTAAGTGAGAAGAGCTTATCCTTTCCTTTTCAACATTTTGCACTTTGTCATATCAATCTTTAAAGTGAGCGCTCCAAGTGCTGCAGGCTCAAACCTATTCTTCTGTAAACAGTTGCTGTAAAAGCAATAATGTATTAGTAGATCATATCTGGTGCAACCCGAGCATGTTTAACAAGTTTCAGAAATATTTCAATCATAAAGTTTAAAACAACTGTTCTGGAAGCACAGCTGAATAAATTTCAGTTTATCACCCTTTGGTGGATAGGCTGCTCTACAGCAGATGTTACATTATAATAGGTCTGTTACACCATTTAGTGATTCATTGGTAAGTTTACATCCAATTTGATGTCCAAGGAACATCTCACGCCTCTTACTGATTTCACAGGGAAGAACGCTGGAATGAAGTGTCCATTGTTTTTAGGAGGAATTCTTTGAATGTGTTGTACAGCTGTTGAGTTAATTATGTGAGCAGGTTTGTGTTTTAGTCATTACTGTTGCTACAGGTAGTTGTTATATAATCCTGCATTTACAGTAGAGGGTATGTGCTTAGCATCTGTTTGCGATCTGAGCCAGACATGTTGAAAATATGCTACACAGTGTAATCTGGGGTTTCTTGGATAATCCTGATTTATATTCTCTCTTTGACCTGAGAGGTTTTCCAGTCACTGGGGTTCAACATTTGCATCAATTACATTTTTGTTAACTCAAAAAGTCAAAGCTGTAAAAAGATCTTATTCTTTCCAGCTCAATTTGTATTGTCTTTTAGTTTTTAAAGTTGCCTTGCTCAGTCAGAATCACTTCCATTCTGGTTTCCCATTTCTTCTTTCTCTTTTTATTCCAGGGATTTTATTAATGAACATTCTAAGATATTATCTTACACATGCGACAGCCTGGAAAGAAAGGTATTAATTTTAGTGCCATTCCACAGATGGTCTTCATTAGCGTCTTAATCAGAATACTAAGGTTCTGCTTCCATCTCTAGAGACTGGATTTGTGAGAAAGGAAACCCCAGTAGAGGACGCAGACTAATGTAAGACCTGGATAAGGTTGAAGAGATCTCCATAATTTTTCGATGCCTGTACAACCTGTAAAAAATTAAGAATGTGCCAGGGCATGTTTGGTTTAGTGTGCAATCACATCTAGTAGTTTCCACATACCTCTGCCATGATTTCTGTAGTACACGCAGTTCTGTGATTTACAGTCATCTTATATCACAATAATCAAGACCAGGTGTTATGTTGAAAATAACATGTTATTTAGCTATTGCAGGAAGCAGTTCATTAACAAAAGTGGGGCAAAATGTGTTTGCGAGTAAACTCAAGTTTGGCCTCCTCCTATGTTGCCAAATCGAACAATAAAGTCTCATATAAAGATTCAAAGACTGTTATGAAGGGCTAGTTCAGCACAGAAGTTCTTTCCTGCCTGCTGCAGACTGATGTGTCAGTGAAGAGATCATTTTACCTTGTTTGTGGAAAGACTGCATGTGCTCGGCCCATTTCAGATTGATTCCTTTTTTTTATTGTGGGCGAGATTAACAGTATTAATGTGTGTGATTAATATTTCTTAAATCAGCTCTGTTTAACAGATAAATGTGCACACTAAAGGAGTGCTGAGAATTTGTTGGTGAATCATTTGTTTAAAGCTTGATTCCGCGACTTAGATACGCAGTGTTTTCAAGCTGTTTCCTAGAGTTTAGCTGGATAAATATTGACTCAGCTGAAATGCATTATAAGAGCATTTGAGGAACATCAGACCAGTTTAGTCTTTGTCTTACTTTAGACTGTAGAATACATTGTCAATACAACAAGAATTGCTTAATGTGTAATTCTTTGCCATTTTTAAATGCCTTGTCTCTGCTTTTACTGGATAAACAAGTAATATTAGTGAAATTTCAGGTGGATTTCCAAAAAGAAATGAGTAGCTCTGTGGCACTTGTTTGAGTGTTCTGACCAGCCAACACAGCAACTGACTCAACCAATGGTGTAAGTGGAGGAAATGTTCAAGTAACCAGCACTTACAAGTCCAATAGCGTACATTTTGCACTTTTGGTATGCCTAAAAAGGGTACTTTTTATATCACATGTCTGACTTTTTTCCATTTGCAATTGCAAGTATATGCTATAACTTAAAATGTGGGCTATTCTTCTTAGATTTGCAGGTAATCTTACAATTTTGACTTATTGAAAAAAAAAAAAAAAAAAAAAAACGGTCTGAATTGTGAGATGTTGCAACACAAGACCCAAACAGAAAATAAGTGTTGAACCCAGAGCAGTTTACTGACAAATGTTTAGTGCCAATGGCAATATCTAAAGAGGTGAGTATGCAGCACTAAAAGTCAATGCCGAAATGGTGATCAGACAATAAGTGAACCAGTAAATGGCTCTTTTGTAGCGATGCAATGACAAGGCAAGTGTTCTCAAGTGCATGATTGCTGATGTGGAGCATGAAGGATTCTGGGTTCTAGTTAGTGATCCTGAAATTAGAATTCAGGGGGTTGTGATCACTGAAGGAGAGTGGAGGTGGAGCCTGGCGTATCTGTGACGGATACATCTCAGAATTATGAGGTGAAAAAAAAAAGATTTATCCCATGGTAAAAATATACTACTGGTGTAGAAATCTTACTGTATCTTTAATGTGTTTGTTTTTTGTTTGTTTGTTTGTTTTTTTACTATTTCTTTATAGGCTGTAGTATAAAGTAACTGTATGTAGGTTGAGGTGTCTATGGTTTTCCACGCTTTGTCTGGATTTTAGCAATAGTCCAGCTGCACACAGCAGGTTGGGAGGCTGTTTATTATCCAGCCCCGTCCATGTGGAGGCCCTGGAGATCTAGGCCAAAACGGCAAGACAAAAAGCTTTCTGAGAATTCAGGGAAATGGCCTATTAACCTGAATGCTACAGTTTAATAGTGTCACAATGAAAACCACATATTCTGCTCTACAGAAAGATTGACAGAATGGCACATCTTTATATGTCTTGTCAGTGCTTGCCTTCCAACTCTTTTCTTTCTCAAATATGCCCTTTAAATGTCCATCAACTGCCTGTTTTCTTTTTTCTTCTTTTCTTTTTTTCAGTTTTTTTCTTTTCTAATTAAAGCTGAGATAAGGTTAGAAATATTTCTAGAGTCATGGTGATAACAGATGTGATTAGCTATTCATTTCAGGACATTTTTTTTTTATTTGACAAAAATGTATGTAATAACATATTCCTTCATTAGAAATATGACAATGTAAATAAAAGCTACTTCACCCATTATATGACCATTTTAACATGTGGTCAGACCACCAGTGAAAATAACAGAACTACATTGTCTAGGGAATGTTGTTTATTACTAGTTGTATTCTAGTCAGTCTTTGGCCAGATGGTCAGACATGGATGTCTGGTTAGTACAGATCATTTACTGATCCAAGATCTGATTTACTGTTTCATTTTCAATGAATAAAGCAAGGAAACTGATTTGAAAGCAGCATAAATGTGCGACTGACACTTTTTGATTAATGCAGGGGGAAATGAAAAGCACATTTCAGTGTCTAAAGATGACAAAAAAAAAAAGGAAATGTAGAAGCTGGTAAAATATAGTAAATACTGTAAAACAGGTGTTAGTATTTTTTTTTTTTTTACATCTGCCACAGGTGCTGTGGGTAATACTTGAGAAAATGTATTTAAAATATATGTTGCCTTATAACAAAAACTGTTATGCAATGTTATACTGACTAATAATTAATGATTTTGTATTTATTGTTGTTTGATTTTAAATTTACAAAAATTGATATGCTTTAGAATAGATATTTAAAGTAAAATGTATATGCTACATGAACATCAGTGTTTTCCTACAAGTATCATGAAGATCTCAGTTGCCTGAAACAAAGCTTTTTACAACACCTGAAAGGTATTTGCAAGGATATCATGCATATACTAGGTCTTTAGGTCACTTGCATGTGAGAGGAACTACCGCTCAGGGACCACTGGTAACATGTGCTAACCAGGTGGACTGGCCTGGATTGTATAGTGTAGATTCATTGTTGAATGGTAGCTACATTCCCTTTCAAAACAGTGTCTGGAAAAACAGGTGCAAGCTTTGATGCTTCCCACTACACCAAAATATTATTAATCCAATATGAGGTTGTTGCTAAAGTGTTTGCACACCCTTCAAAGTTCATTTTAAATTATACCAACAAAGTTCTTTGATAATAATCTTATCAAAGCACCTTTGACCTCACAACCTGTAAACATGTTATGTCTTCAGGCTCCCTGTTATTAAATTTAATCATGTCTCAGACATAACTAATTTACATGCTTAAAAGTAACAATTATATCGTTATTGTCTTATTGGGCCCTAATTTACATTTTTTTTAAATGTATTAAACCTTCGATTTAAATGCAAACTTTGCAAACTCATCGTTATACACTAAGGGGGGAAATGGTGTATGATTTACTTTAGAACTATTTCCAGTCAATTTCACACACACACACACACACACACACAAAAAAAAATTCCAAAGAAATATCAAATAACAAACTGAATTAAACTTACATATTTAAGTACAATATTTTTAAATACATCTTGTATATTAACTTTTATAATATGAACACCTACTGACGTATTATAAGATGGATATAAATGTTTGCCCATATGATATACATTTACAAAAATGTTTTACACATGCATAAACATACACATTTGTATGGGTTAAATACATGCATTAATATATGAAATCTTTCCAGTTTCTAAAAGGTGTTATATGTTTTACTTCATATGATAGTAGTTCTAGGGTTTTATTATAAACTACTTTTTTTTCCTAGTATACTTAGGATTCCACCTTTGGTATTTCTCCAATAAAATGTGCACATTATGCTACCCAAAGGCCCTAGAAATTTGTCATACTGGAGTTTTGGAAAATTGAGGTTGACTCATGCTTAATGAGAGCCTGGTCATATACAGTGTGTATCTAAGGTGTTGGAGGATGAACTCCCAAGTCTGTTACAGTTGCACTATTTCATCTCACAGCAGAAGTATATTAAAAGACCATTCAGCATGACTGTGGTGTATGACTGGTCTGTGGCAAAGCATGAGACATTTTTAAGAGAGTCCTGTTTTTTTAACTACTCAGTCAGTTGTTGTTAAAGGGGGGGTGAAATGCTCGTTTTCACTCAATATCCTGTTAATCTTGAGTACCTATAGAGTAGTACTGCATCCTTCATAACTCCAAAAAGTCTTTAGTTTTATTATATTCATAAGAGAAAGATAGTCTGTACCGATTTTTCCCGGAAAAACACGACCGGCTGGAGGCGTGACGTGTGGGCGGAGCTAAAGAATCACGAGCGCGAGTAGGATTTTGTGTTGAGCGAGTCTGGAAGCTGTGACACAGATCCAGAGGCTGAAATTTAACAAGAGCAGCATCAGCAACGACGTCGCTATGTGGTATGTATTAAAACTGTATATATTTGCTTAGCGTTTTTGTAAAATGACTAAGTTCCACTTTATGTCGTCTTTTTTTTTTTTTTTTTTTTTTTAAGCTGTACATAGGGAAAGTGCAGTTTAATGACAACATCACATGATGTTTACTTGATGTGCTGACGCGCCGATAGCTAAGTTAACAACACAGAGATATTTGAAGCAGTTTTACTCACCACCTGTGGTTCCAACACACGATCGTGACCCTTTTTCGTTGGGACTGCATTATCCTTAAGAAATATACGATCTGCAAATCTGGCGTCAAACTGGGCCTTGTTTGTAAAACAAGCATCTTCGAAATGCAGGGAACAAACAAAAACACTTGCACAACTCCATTGATGCAAAAAAAAATATTATTTCTGTAAAAATAAACTCCATCCACTGGTAATCTGTGCAGGGTTGTCTTGCCCTGGCAACCAAAAACACACTTCTGTGACATTTCGCGATGCTCTCGCTCTGATCATTGAATGTCTGTTGTGCTCTCAGTGCTCTGCTATACGGGAGCGCGCGCTCTTCCAGAAGAAGTGTCCTTAGGACCCATATAAGGAAATTCCGCTCCATCTAACGTCACACAGAGCCATACTCGAAAAACACTTTCCGAAATTTGTGACAAACCGGAAGGAGTATTTTTGGAACAGAAATACTCCTTCAAACGAACAAATTAATTTTTGAAACTTTGTTCATGTTTAGCATGGGAATCCAGCTCTTTAACAGTGTAAAAAAATCAGTATGCATGAAATAGCATTTCACCCCCCCCTTTAAAAGATTCTGACATCAGGTTCTTTCCCTCAGTTTCGAAGTTATTCTGCCATTAAATGAATGACATGTGGAGGTCGCAAAACATTCACTGAAAATTAGTTGAGCATGTTGTTTGAAGAATGTGTAAATGTGCTCTCTGAGAAAACCAGTCACTGTGGAACATTTTCAATCTCGTTCCATTTTACACACACACAAAGTGTGAAAAGTGGGGACATCCCATAGGCGTAATGGTTTTTATATTGTACAAACTGTATATTTTATCGCCCTTCACCAACCCTACCCCTAAACCTAACCCTCACAGGAAACTTTGTGCATTTTTACTTTCTCAAAAAAACTCATTCTGTATGATTTATAAGCGTTTTGAAAAATGGGGACATGGGTTATGTCCTCATAAGTCACCCTCTCCTTGTAATACCTGTGTCATACCCATGTCATTACACAGAGTTGTGTCCTGATATGTCACAAAAACATGCCCACACATTTAATTATTATTTCCAAAATGCACACTAATGTGGGTTGGTAAGATCTTATAGCCAATAATTGCAGTACAAATTTATTCTTGTTGAATAAAAAATATGAATTTACTTCATTTTAGTCATTCATTAGTATAAGATTTTAAAATCATTTATTTTACTACTAAAAATATATTTTTTAAATTGTCGATAAAACCTCCAATAAACAAACGAATGAGAATTAAAGTGTTTAAATTGGATGATCTCCCTAGCAAAGAAGGTTCCTTACTTGAAGATGGTGATTATATTTTGTTTTTGGATTTTTGTCTTATCATGATCACAATCTGTGTATGCTCAATAACTTTATTTCCATCACTGAAGATGACTGCATGTACTGACATATCATTTTCAAACAGGTGTGCTTTCTGCTTGAAATGACATTACGTGATGTATGGAATCTCCCAAGTGGTCAATAACATGGACGGAAGCTTGTGACCTTTGCCCTTGCCAGCCCTCTGCATTTTCTTCTCTAAATGCTTTAGGGTGCCTTGTGAACTCAGGGGACTTCATGCATCAGTTTAGAGTACAAATGTATGTGTATGTGTGTGTTTGTCTGTGAATGGCATGGAGGACCAGGGTCTAGAAAGAAAATAACAAGGCTTTGAACTCTGTGTAACCTTTACTTACACAGAGCCAGAACCTTTAAGAGTCAAAACAGCATGGAAAAATCACAGTGGGGAGATGCGGTAATTTCAAAGCTACCATAAACAACATGTTCTTGTTTGTAGACACTGGCCAGGTTTTAACACAGAATTGGCATTAACCCTTAAACCGTGCTGAGAATCCTGTACCTAATTCGGTGTTCCTGGTCAGAAATCACTGCCCTTTTAAAATGTGTTTGTAAATCTCTCATTGTGCAATATTACCACTATCTTTTCAATAGCACACGTTTTGCATTTCTTTTCTTAAGCTTAGGCCTCAATTATATATAAAAAATATATATAGAGAATTTTGGCAATTTTCGCTCCAAAACTGAGATTGCATCTAACTTTTGACAATAATATAGTGTAATGAGAAATGCAATATGGGAAATATATATATATATATATATATATATATATATATATATATATATATATATATATATATATATATATATATATATATATATATGTATATATATATATATATGTATATATATATATATATATATATATATATATATATATATATATATATATATATATATATATATGTATATATATATATATATATGTATATATATATATATATATATATATATATATATATATATATATATATATATATATATATATATATATATATATATATATATATATATATATATATATTTTATTTTTTTTTTTTTTTTTATTTTTTTTTTTTTTTTTTTTTTAGATTATGAACAACCCAAGTGTAAATTGGTGGAAAGACAAAACAAAACAAAAAGTCAGTGATTTTAAGTCCAATAAGGTATAATTAACAAGCATTTTTCTCTCCCCTCTCAGAAGGGGTTAATGCACTACCTTTTGCCTGGGCGGTGTGCTCCTCGTGTCGTCCAAAACATTACCTCCAGGAACGCGTGTAAAAGGCTCACAGTCGGTCACTCCCCCGAGCCCTGCGTTCTTTGCGCAGACGCCTCCACGCGCGCCACCGCCAGCTGAAAGTTCCATTCTCACGTTTCCAACAGAACGCGCAGCTTCACAGCTGGGTTGAGCTTCTCTTTCTTTCGTTAAGATTTTAGTGATTTATACTGTTTTTGTGTTTCCCCTCATCAGAAAAAAAAACTATTGGATTTCGGATTAGGAAGAGAAACGACAAGAAATAAAAACTTGGAACCTGTATGAAAACATTTTCAGCTTTTCATCATCAGTGGAGAATTTGCTGTCTCTAGTAAATGGACTATCACATGATCCTTGGAAATGCAGTTTTGAAGGGTTCTGTGGACCAAAACCATGCCGGATTGTAAATGGAATGATCTCCTGTTAACAAAGTTAACATAAAGGTTTGCTCTTTCCCTTTTCTTGAATGAAATCGGAGTTCAGTATTTTAGCTGAACTCCCATACTTATTTTTAAGCAAATGTCCAATTGTTAGCATACTAAAATTAACCATGGTTTTATTATAGTAAATGTGTTAACGGTGATTTTTTTTTTTTTTACAATTATAAATATTATATTATAATATAAAACAGTTTTACTAAAAATACCATGGTTAAACTAGTGTAGCAAAACCATTGTTAATTTATGGTTAGCTACTATAGTTTAACTAGGCTGGTTATAGTTTAACTATAGTAAACAAGGTTGTTGTTGTTTTTGTTCTTGTTGATTTCAGTCATGGTTCATTTTTGTAAGGAATATTAAAAATGGATGTGACATTTAACACTGATTTATTTATTTCAAGTTTCAATAAATAGGGGGAAATATTTTGACAGGCTGTTTTGTGTCTTTCTGCAGTTTAAGGTGTTGTGGAGATGAAGATGGATCGCTTTCATGCTCAGGTTTTGTTGATGCTGGTGATGGTAGCATTGCCTGTAGTGGTACAGTGTTGCCCACGGCCATGTGCCTGCCAGCAGCCTGTGGAGGTTCACTGCACGTTCCGCTCTTTAATCACGGTGCCTGCTGGCGTGCCTAAACACGTGGAGCGGATGAATTTGGGGTAAGAATGACTGTGTCATCAGATTTTTCTTCTTGGATATTGCTTTTTTTCTTCTTCTTCGTTTTCTGATATCACCTTCTTTAAAAGAACACTTTAGCACACCCACTTCCAAAAGTGATTTATCTTGTAGAGATTATCATACAGGTCATCGAAACATGCTGAAACTGGGTTTCATTTCTTGTTGTTTGAAGACATTTAATCCAAGAGGGTTCATTTGTAGGTTAGAGGGAATTTCCCTTGATGATGTTAAATGCCAGGGATATTTCGACCATTTAACAGGTGACCTTCAAATATTCAGGATTTGAGATGGTACTTTGGGTTGACAGAATTGTCACACTTGTCTTTCCATTTCTACATAAAAAACTTAATTTGGCTAAAAAGGTACATTTCTACTGTTACTGCACAAGAAATTTAAGATGCAGTTCAGTTAATTGTTGTCACAATTCAATACCTGTCACCAGTCTATTTGTAAATCAAATTGAATAAAAACAGCAAAATAATTGTTGACCAAATTCATTTATTAAGCAACAATTTAAAATGTAATGAAAAAATAACAAACTATAGTTTTAAACAAGAAGTATTGAAAATAACAAATTGTATATGTCTTCAAAATAAAAATACATAGGACAACTTGCCCTGACAAAAATAAATAAATATATAAATAAAACCCTTTTTGTTCCTATGAACAAAGTTTAAACTTTAAGTTACAATCAGCTTAGTTGATCCATGTATGTAAGTGTGGGTTTTATTGTGTTCACTTGTTTACCCAACAGCAATTACAAAAATGTTATATTCACCAGGGCATGGCAGAATTCACTTTTAAATTATTTATAACAACTAGGCATTTGAAACAAATCTCCCTGGTGAAAAAAAAAAACAAAACATATTTATGCCATTAGACTTTTAATTCAAAACTGTATAGCCTTCTGAAAACAAGCTCTGGTCTCCCCCATTGAAACCCCTTTTTGTTTTTTTTTAGTAAATCTGCAACATCATTGCATAATTAACCTTAATCTTATTGACCCCTTCCTTCTCATGTCCCTCCTTCATTCAGGTTTAATACTATACATAGAATAACTTACAGCTCTTTCGCTGGGTTACGAAAACTGGAGCTTCTTTTAATGCATGGGAATGATGTGCATCAAATTCCTGATGGAACATTCCGTGACCTCATATCCCTTCAGGTACTGTCAACTTTTACGCTGAAAATGTATTTTTTCTGTACCTTTTTTGTACTCATATTTGCAGTAAGACAACATATTTATGGAACAACTGTTGCAATAAAATGACACTGAGTTAAAATGCCTTTCTTTGCAGATGCTGAAACTAAGCTATAATAAACTGAAGGTAATTAGCAGACATACCCTTGTTGGTCTCTGGAGTCTCACTAGGTTGTACCTGGATAACAACAGACTTGAGTTCATCCACCCCAATACATTCCAAGGCCTCACGTCTCTTCGCCTTCTCCAACTGGAGGGCAATCAACTTCAGCAGCTCCACCCAGCCACCTTCTCCACTTTCTCTATTCTTGGACATTTCCCAGTTTCCACCCTGAAACACCTGTACCTGTCTGATAATTTACTGACCACTTTGTCACAGAGGATGCTAGCAGGCATGCCCTACCTGGAGAATCTCTCCCTGCATGGAAACCCTTGGACCTGTGACTGTCGCATGAGGTGGTTCAAAGACTGGAATAAAAATTCACCAGGTAATGATCATAATTATTGACGATCATGTTTCCGTTAATATAAACATTAAGATGTTATATCAGTTCAGATTCAGTTATATTGTATCAGTTCAGTTATATTGAACTCATATTAGTAAAATTAGTTGCAGACCTGTTTCCAATGCTTATCACTTTATTTTATCTTGATGAATATCCACTTACTGTACTGTGACCACGTCCCTTTTTTTTCCAGGAGTGCTGAAATGTAAGAAGGACAAAGCCTATCCAGATGGCCAGCTATGCCCTATGTGTTTTTCTTCAAAACAACTAAAGAAGAAACAGCTCCAGGAGTTGGAGAACCCCACTTGCAATAGTCCCATTATCAGCACGGCTCACAAAGCCATTTCCCCAGAGGACACAGAAAGTGACCTCTTGACGATTGATGAATTTCGTCAGCCCCTTGGCAACATTTCCCTGGGCCTGTCAGATGAACATGGACATCAAGTAGACTTGGAATGCCTTGTCACTGAGCCAAGAGAGCTGACTAGCATAGGCTGGGACTATGTTAACCAGTATCAAATATCAGCAAATGTAACTCTGACGTTAGATTTAAAGTGTACAATTGACAGGTCCAGTTATGAGAGGTTGTGGAGACTGATTGCATATTACAGTGATGTTCCAGCCCACCTTCGAAGAGAAATTATGTTGAGTAAGGAACCTTACACAAGCTTCAGATATCGGCAAGATGTTGAAAGGGATGCTCTTTACTATACAGGAGTAAAAGCTAACATAGTAGCTGCACCACCCTGGATAATGCAGTCATCAATGGACCTTCAGCTAAACAGACTTCAGTCTACAAGTAAAAGTGTTAGACTAATTCTAAGTACCCATATAACTGAGGTTATGGAAAATGAATCTATAAGACAGCAGAGTAGGGGCTGGGTTGTAATTGAGTCCAAGAACGACACTAAAACGATGCAGGCTGTTGTCGTGGGAAGTCCTGCTGAGATAAACTGTTCCATACAAAGCTCAGGGAACAAATCAGTTACATGGATGCTACCTGATGGCTCTACTTTAAAAACACCTTATAGCAATGTTGATAATAGGCTTTCAGCATCAAATGCTGGTCTTCTTAAAATCAAGTCTGTGGATCATTCTGATTCAGGAGTATTCTATTGTATTGCACAGGTTTCAGATGACCTAACTATCCTCCCTTTTCGCCTAACAGTGGAGGAATCCTCCAGTCCACCTCCTGGAGGTGAAGGAGTAACAGAGCCAGTTACAGGATTCACAGGTGGACATTTTTTCCTTCCATGTGTTGCCACTGGATCCCCTGATGCTGAAATACACTGGATTCTCCCTGATGGTAGCATTATAAACAAGTGGGTAAACATTTCCAGGATATCTGTTGCTTCAAATGGATCTCTGATTATTCGACACAGTCAGCTTTCAGACAATGGATACTATAAGTGTGTAGCAGGAAATCAACATGGGATGGATACTTTGGCCACAAAAGTAATAATATCAAGGCCACCAGGTTTACTCCCATTAAAGAAGTACTCTAGTAGCCCTCAACCTGCTGAGGGAGTTTCAACCCAAGTCCTTGTGACAAATGACATGGAGTCTTCTGGGGATAATGAACCTGAAGACTTTTTAGGGAAAGTGCTTCCTAGGAAAGTGGATTTACCCAATCGTCCACGGGTCCCAAGTGTGGGAATAAGGAGAGGCCATCCATTTAGGAACTCTTGGAGACGCCCTACCACACCAAGGAGGAGAATAAGTAGCACAGTAGTGGATAGGGTTAACACTGTAGAGTCAAGAAGAAAAATTAGTGTGTCAAACAACCAAATAGACCCAAAGCGCTGGGCTAGCATTTTGGCAAAAGTTCGCAGTGGTGGAACTAGTTTAAAAACAACTACTCCAAACTATTTTCAGACCAGTTCAAACAAAATACAGGAGTCAGAAACTGTCTACACAAAGCAGTCAGAAATTGCTAACAAGATTGAAGGATCATCTGCAGAAGGTACACCAATAGAGGGCACCAGGGCACCAGTGAAGGATGTGTTGTACTCAGTCACAATGTCACAGATGCCCACTGAGGCTACGGAGTACAACTTAGATATAAATGCTCTGGATTCTGAGGAATCAAGACACTTAACATACCAGATAGCTGCTCCTGAAACAGATCCAAATTTGTTTACAGTGAGCAAATATATCACACAACCCACTGTTAGACCACAGATGACCCATTTTACTTTGGGAGATTTAGAGGTTGCAGAAGGAGTTGCAGTGAGCACTGTGTGGAGCACAGCATCATATGGAACCCATTTACAGGAAAACCGAAGCCACACAATGGATGGTGGCAGGGTAACTGAAGCAATACAAAAGTCTGATGTCGAAGCAGATGAAGAACACAGGGTTTTGCAAAACCCTGAGCTTGTGGGAGAAGTTTATCAGGGAAGGATGGATCACAGCTTAGCATCGACAACAGCAAAAACCTTCACAGAACCAAGTACAGAAACTGCTGTGTACTCTTTTACTAAAATGCTTACTACAATTAAGCAAGGACCACAGACCCTACGAAAGCACATAACTCAGAAGAAACATAATGTCTCAAAAATTCCACTGCTTTTTACTGTGACACCAACCACCAAACCCACTTCAGGACATAAAGCAACCTTCACTAATTCATTTAATTCTTCTTCCTCACGTGCTAGGAACTCATCCAGTTTGAGACGGAGGAATGGTGGAAGACGAAGAAAGCCTAATCGAATTAGAACTAAGACAAACAGTTCTAAATCATCAGTATATGTCACAAATGTCACCCCACAGCCCACTTCAGCTTCAACTGTGGAGGTTACAAATGGGTTTTCAGTCATTACTAAGACAACTGCCTCCACTCAAACTAAAATAGAAACATCTTCATTGGCCAAAAGTTCAGGAGCCAAGATGAATATTACTGTTCCATCAACTGACAGCCAACCACCGTCACTAAGCAAAATGAATCATGAAGAGAACACAGATCCATTATACAGTGGCAGGAATAACAAAATCCATGCATCCAAATCCCAAGAAAACGTATCTATGACAAAGGATAGACTCTCTTCTAATTCCAATCCAGCCAAAGAACTTAAAAACATTGCAATTGTACCAGTGTCTCCATCAACGTTCAATAATTTTGAAAGAGAGCAAGAAACGGCAACTGTACAGGAAGAAAACAAATCCAACTTGTCCCCCCATATTACAAATCCTCCTGTGAAGGCAGACGTTCATGAGTGGTTTACAAGCATTCCTACCTCTGGAGCTAAAAAGTTTGAACAGACTCAAAAGGGAAAAATTACAAGAGACCCCAGCTTGATCCCAACATCAGACAGCTCTCATTCACAATTAGAGAAACTTCCAGGTGTAGGTCCAGATAAAACAAACAACCAATATAACCCCACAGAGACTGAAAACATTCTGTCCTACAAAGAGCTTGAAGGAAGGTTTCCTGTGAGGCCATTCACTTCATTTTCCCCAAGCACCCAGAATGAAATTCTTAAAAATAATTTGGAAATCCAACATGGTTCAGCAACATCTGCCAGTACAATTTTTGAGGGGGCACAACAGAGTTCACAGGTTCCAACAGGCAGCCCCAAAATCTCTCCAGTGTTAGTGCTTGCAACAACAAACCCAAGCAGGCTTCCAACTGGCAGCATACACAACAGAGAAGATTCTTCTTCATCCATGAATGCTGCTCTACCTCCAGTTACAAAAGAAAACATTATTGCCACAACAACTACAACAGTAAATACTCATATGTTTTACCCAAATACACCCACGTCTGCAAGCAAGCTAGGTGAACTAGACATTGCTAATCACATTCTTGACAGTGACAAAGATATATTTGTAACCCAAGGCAAAGAAACTGTTAGTAAGATAGAACTTAGAAGAACAAATAGCAGGCTAGGACCCCCAGTCACACAATTTCCTTATCAATTAGCCAGTGTTTCAAAGGAAACAGTATCTCAAGAATTAGAGGAAGACATCCACAAAAGGACCACTACAGAAACACCCAGGACTCAACCACTTCACTCAACTTCAAAAGTATCTTCACCCAAGCAAAAACTTCCTGATAGGCCAGGTGTTCAGGGTAGAGGAAGCTCTTTGATACATTATACCACATCAGGAGGACCTGAACAAAGACCAACAGCAGTGCCCGAGGGTAGTGACAAACCTCGGATCATCAGCACAGACATTAGATCAGTAACAGCACATGCTGAGACTGATGCCTTTTTGCCTTGTGTGGCTGTGGGAAAACCCAGTCCCTTCCTTTCATGGACTAAAGTATCCACAGGTAGGAAAGATATGGTTTATCATTATTTAACAATATTACAACTATGTTTTCGATACTTTGTTGAAAGTGCATGTTGAAATATATTCAGTTGATTCTGTACTAGCATTGTCACTGTTTTCCTGCAGGGGCAAGTATAACACAGAATACCAAGGTTCAAAGATTTGAGGTCTCCTCTAATGGTACACTTATAATCCACAATGTACTTCCTCTGGACCGTGGCCAGTACCTCTGCAGTGTCCAAAACCAGTATGGAGAGGATAAAATTGTGGTTAATTTAATTGTTCTGGCTGAACACCCCAGAGTGCTGCAGCCTCGCTATAGTGAAGTCACAGCATACCTTGGAGAAACTGTTCGGTTTGAGTGTCAGTCCCAAGGGCTTCCTCAGCCTCGGATCACCTGGATCCTACCAGATAGGGAAATGGTACATTCTAGTGGATTTACTCATGCCAATCCTGAAAACAAGATCTCTGTCTCACCTAATGGCACGCTTCACATGAAATCGGTCAGTCACATGGATCGAGGAATTTACAAATGCATTGCAAGCAATGCAGCGGGTGCTGATAACATATCTGTTCGGCTGACTATTGTAGCCTTGCCCCCCATCATTCAGCAACCAAGACATGAGAATGTCACTCTTCCAGAGGGAAGCACTGCTTACTTGAATTGCACTGCCAGGGGTGCCTCTCTGCCTTCCATTGGCTGGATTACCCCTGATGGAATGCAGCTCCGTCCATCACAGTTCATCAATGGACGTAACTTGTTTGTATTCCCAAATGGGACACTCTATATTCGTAGTCTCTTTCCGACAGACGCAGGGAGGTATGAATGCTCAGTAACCAATGTGGTTGGCACTGCACAGAGGACCATTATTTTGACTGTAAGGAAGTCCATAATATACTCAAGAGCCAAGATTACATTCTCTTCGCCTCAAAAAACAGATGTGGTCTATGGAGGCAGGTTGCACCTGGACTGTATTGCATCAGGGAATCCAGAACCCAGGCTCATCTGGAGGACTCCATTGAAAAAACTTGTAGATGCTCACTACAGGTAAACTAAACACTTCACTGAAGCACATCTCCTTTGCATTCTTGGTTTAGAAAAATACACACATAGCTACTGTCTTTATTTCTTTTTCCTTTCTCAGCTTTTCTCTTACTCCTTAAAAGCATGTGCTGTTTTCATAACTTTGCATCTTGTTTTGACTGATGAGACATGTTACTCTTTGCATGCAAACCAAAAACTCTAACTGCTCTTCTAAAAAAAAAGCATCAATAGTGCAACATTACATAAAAAGTGAAAATCCTCTGTTAGTAACGTTTTACATTACAGTGCTCAAATTACACATTAAAAATTAATAATAATAATGTATTTTTGTATATTTCAGTTATGATCAAAGGATAAAAGTGTCTGCCAATGGTACACTATCCATCGTATCTGTGACAGAGAAAGATGATGGTGAATACCTCTGTGTTGTCCGCAACAAAGTCGGGGATGATTTTGTGCCCTTTAAGGTAATTGTCCAGGCGAAACCTGCTAAAATTGAGCAGAAGACAGAGTCTGATAAGAAGGTGAGGTATGGAGGAAACCTAAAAGTTGACTGTGTTGCCTCTGGACTTCCCAACCCTAAAATCCAGTGGGCACTGCCTGATGGCACCATGATCAACAATTTCATGAAGACTGAACGTAATGTTGGCAGTCGAAGTCGCAGGTATGTTGTCTTCGACAATGGAACCCTCTTCTTCAATGAAGTGGGGATGCGTGAAGAGGGTGACTATACTTGTTATGCTGAGAACCAGGTTGGAAAAGATGAGATGAAAGTGCATGTAAAAGTAGTTGCAGATGTTCCTGTTATTGCTAATAAGGCAAATGATGTACTCAGGGTCCTGTACGGAGAATCTGTCTCTCTGCAATGCAGTGCCAAGGGTGAGCCAACACCTCTTATATTGTGGTTTTCACCCGCTAATAGAGCCATAACTTCAGGTTCAGACAAATATTTTATACATGATAATGGGACTCTAGTCATTCAGAAAGTTCAGCGATTCGATGGTGGGAACTATGTATGTCTTGCCAGGAACAGTGCAGGACAGGATCGCAAAGTGACCAGAGTAGAAATCCTTGTCTCTCCACCTACGATTAATGGCCTCATAGGTACCACACACTCAATGAGGGTTTCAAGTGTGAGAGATAAGCGTAAACTGTTTGACTGTGAAACCACTGGTACCCCTGTTCCACGTGTCATGTGGGTTCTTCCAGAAAATGTTGTACTCCCCGCACCATATTATGGTAGTCGAATGACAGTACATCGCAATGGCACTTTGGATATCCGTTCAGTGAGAATGACAGATGCAGGCCAGTTAATATGTGTTGCTCGTAATGAGGGAGGTGAAACAAGGCTAGTTGTTCAGCTTGATGTAACAGATATTTTAGAGAAGCCAAGACTTAAGAGTCCTAAAATGGAGTCCCTCTTACTAACTGTAGGCAGGACCATTAATCTTAATTGTTCATTTGATGGGTCACCAACCCCACAGCTGACTTGGATCCTTCTAAATGGCTCTCCACTACAGAGTGGTGGACAGTTCAAAAAATTCCTCCACAAGTCTGATGGAACTTTGGTCATTAGTAATCCTGCTCTCTCAGAGGCAGGCACATATCGTTGTTTGGGACGCAATGCTGCTGGAATGGTTGAAAGAACTGTTACATTAATGCCAGGACAAAAGCCAGAAATCAATAACATGCATAACTCACCTGTTAGTATCATGAATGGGCAGAGTTTACACCTGCACTGCTTGACAAACACTGACTCTGTCCGCCTCGCCTGGACCCTGCCGAGTGGGATGGTCTTAAACCGACCTCAAAGAGCAGGTCGTTATGCTGTTCTTTCCAATGGAACCCTCTCAATCCAACAAGCCTCTGTCCATGACAGGGGCTCATACACCTGCAGGGCCTCAAATGAATACGGAAGCTCCCTACTAACTGTCCCAGTCATCATCATTGCATATCCACCGCGCATCACAAGTGGTCCAGCTCCTGCCACCTATGCTAAAAGAGGAGTAGCAGTACAACTCAACTGTGGGGCCATGGGTATTCCCAAAGCAGAAGTTGCATGGGAGACCCCAGACCGAACACGGCTTATTGTCAGCCCCCAGCCACGGCTGATTGGGAACAAGTACCTCCATCCTCAGGGTTCCTTAATCATTCAGAATCCTACAATAAAAGATACTGGATTATACAGATGCACAGCCAGAAATGTGGTAGGGGTTGACACAAAAAGCACATATCTTTATGTATACTAAGAAACACAAGAAATCTACTCTTCATATGCCCAAGGAACTGCGACGTTGAGTTGTAACACAGCTTAATAGCAATAGCATTTGTCAATGTGAAATATAGAAAGGAATCAGACCAAAGCAAAAACATTACACATTTTATTAAAGTCCGCAAGTTAAACATTGTGAAATGTAAAAAGGTACTACCATTCAAATGCTTGGTATGGATTTCATGTATTGTAACCAACCTACTGATATTATAAGGCATCTTTCTGCTTTTACTGTTTGACAATGACAGTTTATGTCTAAATGTATAGTTGAAATAAAAGTATATATATATGTATTTGTAGTCAAAAAGAAAAATATTAATGATATATTCTGACTTTCAATCATTCAGAATATTTTACAAATCAGGGATACAATTATTTTAATACTGCATCAAGTAATGAAAAAAATCTAATTATTCAAATCATTCATACATATTTTTTTAATGAATCATGATCCAAAAAAACAAACAATTTCCCAGTATTAAATACACAGATTCTCAGCTTTCAAGAATTACTGTCAATTTAGATACAAAGTTGCCTACAAAAGCTTTCTCAAATATATATATATATATATATATATATATATATATATATATATATATATATATATATATATATATATATATATATATATTATCTGCATAGATCTGTTTTGTTTTTCTATTTTCATACCTTTCAGTTTTTTTCAGTTATAAATTATTTGTTCTTTGAAAACTAATGTATTTCTATTTGCATATTTTTAATAAAGATGAGTTAAAAAAAAAAAAATTGATGCCAGCCATTCTTGTACAGATAACACGGATGCTACACATGAAGAACAATGCCCTTCTGTGCCTCAGACAAATGGGTCAGAAATGTTTTGTCAGGAGAGTTATTGCACAGGATGTCAAGAGAATGTGTTAGAGAGAAATAAAACATCAGGGATTCAAGGGGGTGATTCCTTTTTAGATTGTTTGTTTACAACAAGCAGCATCTTGGTCCATTATCCTGCCTTTGGGTGGACGTCCCATAAAAATATGATGATCTTAACAATCTGCATAAACAAAGACCATCAAGCATACTGCACAACTATCTGCTATTAAATATGAATATGTATATGCATATTCTTTAAATACAACATTTGTGGATAACAATATATATATATATATATACATGTTGCTTCATATTGTTAGGCACAAACGTGGTATTTAAAGAATATATATATATATATATATATATATATATATATATATATATATATATATATATATATATATATATATATATATATATTCTCACTATCAAGCCTCTGCTAATGACTATATAAACATGCTCTAAATAAGAGCAGCTCATTAAAAATAGACATTTTTAAAACTGTTGTATGACTACAGATTTCTAAGACATGATGAAAGCACATAAATCAGATGAGCCCTCATGTGATTTATGTTTTTTTTTTTAAACAACATACATATTTTGAGAAGCTAGTCACTACATGTCTTCTATATATTCTCTAAAAATCTGGGAAAACATTTGTAACTGAAAACTCACTATATGGTACACCTATGTTTGCTACCATGCATATCTTTCATCAAATTCACACTTACTACAGCAGAATTATTAATATCGAAGTAACACAAAACTGGGGAAAGCATGAAGAACTGTTGATCTCAACAACAAAACCACAGAACGTGAAAGAGGGCAAATAATCCTTATTGGATTCACTGATGACTCTGTCTGGTGGTACATGTCTGTACCAGACCATGAGACACAGCACAGGTAGTCTTTCAGAATGCTAAAAAAAGGGTCATACTGAAAGAGTTTTTGCCCAGTGCCATATGTTGATGGACCTAAAAGTATGCTTAAAATACACATTCAGAGTTCAATTAGATGATTCTTCAATTAGAACAAGGCAGAGCCAGAGGGTAATAAATTGATCTAATATTAAACTTGTGGAACAAGGGTTTAAAAACAAGGTTCCATCATAGAACTGGCTTTGACTTTGTCTGGCCACTAGGTTTGCTTACTATAAAAGTTTGTGGTGCCAAACAGGATTGTGTTAAGCATCTCTGGAGAGAGACACATATGTATTATAAAACTCGGGGGTATAATACCTTTATGATTGTATTTCACCGTCTTTTGAAACATTTTGAACTCACACTGTTCTGCTCTGCCACTGGAGTTTGTGAAGGTGTTAAAGCTAGAGAGTGTTTACAGACTGACCTCTAGTGACAAAGAATGGCAATTTTACTGTTGGACACTGCAAAGAAAGACACTGAAGACAATTGTTTGTTAAGACACATTTCCTCTTGATTTAAGGATTTGCTATTTAATATTTAAACAATTTATTTTAAACAGTAATCCAAAATGTCTCCCTTAACAGCTATTAGAGAATATTAAGAGTAAATTATTTATAAAAACTGAAAAACAAAAAATCACGGCAAAGGCTAAATCATACAGATCTGATCATGTGTAGGTTCATAATACACAAACTGAAATACTAGATTTGTACATCAAGATGTTTATGTTTATATATGATATATGTTTCTGGATATGATGGGCAAAAACACAAGAGAGGTAGAAAAACAGCTGTATCTGAGGAGGGGGAAATATAACAGTTGTGATGATGACGGATAAACAGTACTAACAAAACTATATAGAGATAGCTTTTTAATATAATCTCATAAACACACATCAAGTAGATGCACACTTATTTAATCAAGGAACTGGTCAAGTTTCCTCATGATGTTATCAAAGGCGTCTTTACCCATATAATCAGCGCGACCTTCCTCCCACATGCGGCGATGCTCCAGGTCATCCATCTCTGCCTCAGCAGCAGCCTGCAATTTATGGGACCATATGTAAAAAAATCTAACTTTAATGACAATATTGCTACCAAAAAACATAATTATATGCAGTTATTGGGGGTGAGGGGTATAATAATGGATTTATGAAAACTGTTAATGCGCCACCAGTAGATGGCAGTATTTACACACAGAACAATCGCACTTTATTTTGTGAAGCAGTGTTATTTTAGTATCATTACTATTTTAATATTATTTATTTTTATTTATTTTTTTTAAATAGTTTTATTTTCACATTTTCTATTTCTATTTAGTTTAACTTCACAAGCTGAAATAAAATAATTCTAAGTATTTTTATCTTTTGTTTCAGTTAAAGTTTATTTTATTTCAAATATATATGTATTATATATAAAATATATATTTATATATATATGCAAAAGCCTCTAAGTGCCATCTGAAATTGTCATCTAAGATTAGGATTTTTATGGGGCTCCAATATTTATGTTCAGTTATTTCATTTTATTTCAAATAATGTACACCTTGTTTTATATATATATATATATATATATATATATATATATATATATATATATATATATATATATATATATATATATGCAAAAGCCTCTAAGTGCCATCTGAAATTGTCATCTAAGATTAGGATTTTTATGGGGCTCCAATATTTATGTTTAGTTATTTCACTTTAATAGCCTGGAAAAGGACCTGCACATTGCCATTAAAGTAAAATGACTCAACCTAATCATAGAAGCTTGATAAAAATCCTAATTTTAGATGAAATTTTATATATATATATATTCTTTGAATACCACGTTTGTGCCTAACAATATGAAGGAACAAATTGTAACTTTCTGAACAAAACTTAGATACTAAAGTATCTTGGAAAGATGTAATAATAATTAAAAGAACTACAACAACAAAATCAGCTATATTGGCCATAAGCAGGTAAATCAGCATATGTTTCTACATACAGCTTCTCCAGCGGCTGAGGCAGAATCATCAGTAGTCTCTGGTTCTGTGTGCTCAGATGGAGGACTGACTACAGGGGTCTCTTCAGTCTCCCCACCAGACAGGACATCATAGAGAATATTCTAAGATGACAGGATAAATAAGTAAATGCATATTTTAAAATAGTTTCATTTTCACATTTTCTATTTAGTTTTTTGAAATAGTTTCATTTTCACATTTTCTATTTAGTTTTTTATTAATATTTGTAATTTTTGTATTTTCTCTTAAATATGTCTAGTTTTTATTGAATTTTACTTCAGTTTATTTTAGTAAATTAAGTTAAACAAGCTAAATGAAAATGTCAAATGTTGCCTTGCTAACAAGTTGAAATATAATAATTGTTAGTATTTTTATCTTTTGTTTCAGTTAAAGTTTATTTAATTTCAAATAATGTTCACTTTGTTATACACACACACACACACAACTAATTTTAACTTTTCGAACAAAGCTCAGTAACTAAAGTATCTTGGAAAGATGTAATAAGTATCAATAGAACTACAACAACAAAATCAGCGGTAAATCAGTAAATCAGCGGTAAATCAGCATATGTTTCTACATACAGCTTCTCCAGCGGCTGAGGCAGTATCATCAGTAGTCTCTGGTTCTGTGTGCTCAGATGGAGGACTGACTACAGGGGTCTCTTCAGTCTCCCCACCAGACAGGACATCATAGAGAATATTCTAAGATGACAGGATAAATAAGTAAATAAATATGTAGGCTTTCTCCTAAAACACTTTTTGCATGACAAAATATATTCAATATATGCAATAAATTATAAATACAAAAGCAGAATTTGGAGGTGGAGGAGGAGACTAAGATGTGGTGGGCACTGGGCTTCAGATATTTTTGTTTAATGCATGTGTTCATTTATTCATAAAAAAAAAATAGTTTGAAATCAAACAATATGCATGCAGCATAAATGCTTAATATAATGAATTGTAATTTCATAAAGCATGTACACTCTTGTGAGGTAATGTAATGTGTATACTTATTCAAACAATATCTGCGCTGGATTATTCAGGGAATAAATTGAATGGATGGACAGCAAACTGACAACAGTTTTCTCCTTCACTTAAATCAAAGGTTCTGGCTCAGGTTCATCGCTAGGCCTTTGCATTGGATGTAAACTGAACTCTTCACATTATTGTGTTTTTGCAACCATTCCGATCTAGTTTATGTTCTCTTTGTGTTGTGGTGAGTCACTGTTGGGTGTGTCACCGGATTTGTCTAAAAGCCCAGAGGGCACAATACTTTTAAAGGAGGCGGAGTTGATTTAGAGAAAGACTCATAAAGCGAGAGGCGTATCAAAACTGCATGGTGTCATTTTTCAAGTTCTTCATTTTTAGTTTTTCAAACCTTCATTTCTCTTGCAGAACCACTTTCAGATTGCTCTGACTTTTGAGATGAGCTAGAGCTGATTGGTAGTGAGTCCACAGCCAGAGGAAGAGAGGGCATCATCATGACTCTGTGGTGGGCTTCAGTGCTGCTCTTTTGGCTTTGTGATGGAGTCTGATGTGTCTGTGGAGAAACCAACTGCTGCACTGACTGCTAAACAAAGAGAAAGAGCAGAGATGACTGACAGTTTAAATACAATTTAATATTAGCTCCATTAAATAGTATAATTATGCTAATGGTGTGTTAAAATGAGAGTTCACCCAAAAATGAAAATTCAGTCATCGTTTACTCAGCCTCATGTGATTTCAAACCCATTTACTGCTTTATTCAATGGAACATAAAAATACAAATAAAATGATTTTGAAGAAGGTCGGCAAATATTGGTTTCCCATTGACTTCCATTGTAAAGTCATACATGTTTGGACCGACATGACGGTGACTAAATGATGACTATTTTCATTTTTGGGGGTGTTGGACAATCCCTTTCTAAGTGTTGTAAGTGATTTGGTTTGGAACTTAGGTTTGCATTCCTTGAATGCAAAGTCGCTTTGGATAAAAGTGTCCGCAAAATGCATAAATCTAAGTCATAAGGACAGCTAAATGGGCCATGTAGGTATTATTAATACGTACAACATAAAAACATTAGAAAAAAAAAAAAAATCTGATATGAGAGTTTCTTACATAGTCTTCATTCTTGTCATCCTTCTTAAATTGTAGCTGTCTTTGACTGTAGTACTCCACCCACCATAAATTCATAAACTGCTGAAAGTTCTTGCTGGAATCCCTTAAAGATGACTCACTGGCAGCCTGGGGATCATATGGAAGCTGCCAGGGCTTAGTCCCACCCAGGAAGTGGACAATTTTTGCATGGTGGCCATACCTACACAAAACCAGAAAGCGTATTTGTCATACTTGTGTATGTGTCAAAAGTCATATATGATAGGTTACTAAACAGTTCACAAATACCTAACATCATGAATTATTGGTATACTTAATAAGAGCTTGTTTGAAAACGTACTGCTGAAATGCTGGTAGATACGTGTAAATGGCAGCGGCTGTGAGGTTGTACACAAATGGTAAATGCTTTCTGATATCTTTCACTGCCCAGTCGCTGAAGAAAGTGTTTAATATGCCCTGGTCTCCTCCTATACATGACACAACATGGCATAATAATGTCATTAATACATGTTTTGGTAGTGCTGAAAAATTGTGTAATGAAAGAAGTAATCAATCAATGCTGCATACACTACAATGTAAAAATTGTGGTCAGTATGAATTTATTTCATTTTATTTTTTATTTTTTTTTAAGGAAACATTTGAATTTTTGGAGAACTATCATTTTAATATTACACGATAAAACAGTAATATATATATATATATATATATATATATATATATATATATATATATATATATATATATATAAATGTAAGTAATATATTTTAAATATATTTTAAAATGTCATTCATTCCTTTGATGCAAAGCTGGATATTAAGCAGCCATTACTCCAGTCTTCAACATCACATGATTCTTCAGAAATCATTCCAACATGCTGATTTGCTGCTTGAGAAACATTTCTGAATGAAAGTATTCATTTCTTTCCAATATAATCTAACTTAAAACTTTGAATGGTAATGTATATGTGCTTCTCTTGATGTTTTTAAAGAAAAAAAAATACAAATGTGACAAAACTGCATTTGAGGCTGATTAAAGTTCCAACAGGCTTTGAGTGCATCCAATTTAGACTGAACTTAAAAGATCTGAATATAATATCAGCTAAATATAACCGCGTGATTCACCATCAAAGCTGCCGTGCTGTGCAGCGTGTTCCAGTATTTGGGTATGGGTCTTCAGGGAGGGCCTAAACACGAATACCCCAGAGTTGAAACAATCCGGCCAGCCTGGATCAGGTGCAGCAGACAGTTCTTCATATTCAAACAGCTCATCAACATTACACAGTACCTGCAGAACACAGTTATATTACAGCCACATTTTGGGACCAACACCTCTTGCATTATTCTCTAAAAGTTTACTTGCACTTTAATATAAGTTAATTTTATTATTGTCTATTGTGAATACAAGTATATTAATAAAAAGCCTATAACCTTGCTTTTGGATATATATGTTCCTAAAGCAATAGCTTTGAAAACCTTGGTGTTCAGTTAGCCATCTTTAATGTCAAGTACTCACAAGTGTGTCTGCATCCAAGAACACACACTTCGTGTACTGTGTAAGAGTCCAGCAGTGGAGTTTGGTGAAGGTGACCCCTAGTTCAGGACGTTGCAGCCAGGTGAGATGAGTCTCGTCTCTACTGTCCAACACATCTACCAGTACAACTTCATCAAACACATGCTCCAGCGCCAATCTGGGCAAATGCATAAAAATCAATGAGCTAAAAAAGTCAAAGACAATCTAATATAGATGGGAAGCAACCAAAAATTAAATGAATGTTGCACTGAAAACTATTACACACCTAAAAGTAGGGTACAGAAAGAGATCTACATTGATGTTGTTTCAAAATGAATGGTGGAGGATAGTTACACTATCACCTTGATGTTCTGGAAACATTGGGGGAAACCATAGCCACTAATTTCCTTGATGTTCCATGCCTGCGCAAACTTTTGCCTACCACTAAACATCCCATGCTATAGGCGTCTGTGGTGGCCAGGGTCACAAAGGCCTGAGTCTCTGAGGGACAGAGACAGATAATACATCCGATAGAAATGGTGAAAACAGAGGACAAACATGCAGTAAACACTTTATTTATAAAGTCCAGTTCTCACTATTAACTAACTATCAACTGCAATTTTTGCCTCAATAAACTCCTAACTTGCTGCTTATTAATAGTTAGGTATTTGTTAAATTTGGGTATTGGGTAGAATATGGTCACGCAGATTATGTGCTTTATAATAAACGGTTACACTTTATTTCAGTGGTCCACTTAAGACATTCTACTAAATATATTAAAGGGATAGTTCACCCAAAAATCAAAATTATGTCATTAATAACTCACCCTCATGTCGCTCCAAACCAGTAAGACCTACATTCATCTTCAGAACAGTTTAAGATATTTTAGATTTAGTCCGAGAGCTCTCAGTCCCTCCATTGAAACTGTGTGTACGGTCTACTGTCCATGTACAGAAAGGTAAGAAAAACATCATAAAAGTAGTCCATGTGACATCAGGGTCCGTTGGAATTTTTTGAAGCATCGAAAATACATTTTGGTCCAAAAATAGCAAAAACTATGACTTTATTCAGCATTGTCTTCTCTTCGGTGTCTGTTGTAAGACAGTTCAAAACAAAGCAGCTTGTGATATCCGGTTCGCGAACGAATCATTCGATTTAACCGGATCTCCTTGAACCAGTTCACCAAATCAAACTGAATCGTTTTAAACGGTTTGCGTCTCCAATACGCATTAATCCACAAATGGCTTAAGCTGTTGACTTGTTTAATGTGGCTGACATTCCCTCTGAGTTCAAACAAACCAATATCCTGGAGTAATTAATTTACTCAAACAGTACACTGACTGAACTGCTGTGAAGAGAGAACTGAAGATGAACACCGATCTGAGCCAGATAATGAATGAAAGACTGACTCGTTCTCAAGTTCAGTTCAGTTCGACAATGCTAAATAAAGTCATAGTTTTTGTTATTTTTGGACCTAAATGTATTTTTGATGCTTCAACCAATTCTAACTGATCCTCTGATGCCACATGGACTTCTTTGATGATGTTTTTCTTACCTTTCTGGACATGGACAGTATACCGTACACACAGCTTCAAAGGAGGGACTGAGAGCTCTCAGACTAAATCTAAAATATCTTAAACTGTGTTCCAAAGATAAACAGAGGTCTCACAGGTT
This sequence comes from Carassius auratus, assembly GCF_003368295.1. Taxonomy (NCBI): domain Eukaryota; kingdom Metazoa; phylum Chordata; class Actinopteri; order Cypriniformes; family Cyprinidae; genus Carassius; species Carassius auratus. The sequence continues at coordinate 9,755,273 of NC_039268.1, read as the reverse complement.
TGGAACAACATGAGGGTGAGTCATAAATGACATAATTTTGATTTTTGGGTGAACTATCCCTTTAAGTAACTTTGTAAATACATGTACACTACATGTCAACTAATTCTCAGAGTAGACTGTTATGGGTAGGTTTAGGGTTAGTATACGTTGACAAAAAAAAAGTGTTAGATTTAGCAGACAATCTACTAATACTCTCCTAACGTCTAGTTGACATGTTGTTGCAAAGTAACTTTCTGTTTTTAGAATGTCTAAAGTGGACTATCAAAATAAAGTGTTAGGCTACCTAAAACACAGACAATATGTTATTAAAAGGCATGCTAATAAGCAACTAGTTAATAAACTGGTCGCTATAATAAAGTGTTTCCGTTCCATATAACATTTGAAGCATTTAGATATCTTAGTAATTAATTTCAACATTTACTAAGACATTATTCAAACCTGTTAAAATTATTTAATATGCCTGAGCTAACTTGAAATAACAATTAATGCTTTTTTTTATTACTTGTATTAACCAGGATTAATGAATACTATAACAAATGCATGTATTAAAAAGTGTGTACAACTTTTGACTCCCGTTAACAAGGAAGGTTTCCAAATCCATGGCACCCGAGGTCTCAAGTTTAACTCAATGACCCATCGCAGTCAGATATCACCACTGCACAGTTATCTTCCTGACCCACTTTTCATTGGCAGACAACAGAAGCAGATGGCACAAAAACACCTTACTGTATGGCCAGTGCTTGAACTTCGAAAAAAACAACAGGTCTGAAATGCAAATCTAGCCTGGTGACAGCACATGCAATAAACTATTTCTTTCAAACGCCAATTTCATTTAAATAACTAAATTTGCTTGAATAGGTCAAAACACATCATCCTACCCAGTCTATGATTTAAGGGTGCTCACTTTGGCTATTTTTTACCGTCTAGTGTATGACATTTGGACGAAAACGGTATAAGATGGGTGAACTTACCCGCCATCTCAGCTTTTATATCGGTCTTCTGAGTTATATATATATATGGAACAAGTAAATATCAGCGTTTAAAATAAACGGCAAGCCGTGCTAGCTTCAGACAGGAGCGCGCCTCAGTCCAAGCTCAATGACAAGTGAAAACTGTTAGTAGTGTAACGGTCACGCGACAGGGGTCATTCAACCCCCGCTACTACTGAGCATGGATATACAAACCGATATCGATTATAGACTCATTTCAATTATTTTACTGAAAGAATGAAAACATGCGCGGCGCTGAATGAAAGAACACAATATTTCGTTACATTTCAGCAACAAAAACTAACAACATTCTTAATCCATAAATGGACACAAGACTTTATTTGGTTAAGAAACAGCAAATTTATATTTTAGACAGACACTTTGTTATACATACAATAAATCATCAATCATAATTCCTCTGGATGGTAAAAGAGGTGCATCACACACACACATTCAATGCAAGTTACTTGTGATTTTAAACTCATCTATCTTCAGCAGTAGGAAATAGGAGTCTTTTTTACCTTGTCTATTTATTCCATTCAAATGTACATTTATTTAAATATAAAAAATGCAAATGACGCAGAAATTACCTTGAAATCCCATCATTTTAATCTCATTCCGTTTTATTTTAGTTGACATTTTGCCACCGTAACTCAGTTTCTCATCAGCAACCTCATCCTCCTTTTGCTCATAGTCTTCTGTTTGACTGGGAAAGAAGGCATTTTCTAATTCAGGGCAATGCAAGAATGAACACAAGCCTAACTGATGCATTCGCCTGTGTATAGACACCTTGCACTTTACAAAAGCAAGTCCCTGGCTCATGCATCTTGCTGTACGTCTACAAAAATAGCGAACATTTGTCATTTTAAAGTGCAGTATCTTACATTGGCACTATTTAAAATACTAAACGAAGACTAAAAGCCATTTAGTGACTCTACCTCCTCTAAAGATGAACAGTCAGTTACAAAAAAGATTGAATACAGAACAAAAAAATTCTTAAAATAAAGATTAGAGTCAATACAACTTAGATAATCCAATAAAAACAGAAAGAAAAAAAAAAAACTTACACTAACATTCTTAAAACATTAGTTTTAAACAAGCCTTTCATGTAACATTTCCCACAGGGTTCGGCTCCCCTATAACTGTACATGCTCAGTGTGCATATATACTTTCAGTGTGCTGATCCAACGCAGTTATGATGAACGGAGCAGGTTGCTGAGAACTTTGGGAGAGAAAATAGCAAATTATGTTATCTACTAGGTGTGACTTGTATCAGAAAACAAGAAATTCCTATAAAATAAAACGGGTCAAAGAAACAACTTATCTCCATGTTATGAGAAAAGGTTTAAAAAAAAAAAAACTTTAACTTTGTATAGGACATGGTGTCCGAACTGCATTCATAAATTCACATTAAGCTTAAAACATAAAATAAAGGAAATTTTTAATATATAATAATAATAAAAAACATCTTACCTTGAGGCTCAGACTGAGTACCACGGTTTTTGCCACTCTCTGGATCCTCCCCTATCAGAAAAGGTACTTTTTAGTTTATCCCATGATTTAATTTTGTTAAAGCCATTTTCAAAAAATCCTGTTACTAAAGTTTTATGTTCACATAACTCACACTTGGACATCACCTTACTAATTTAGCCTCTTTTAACACTCTCAAAAAATGCGACTCTGGTGGGACTCGAACCCACAACCTTTGAATCACTTCACCAAGTGTCGCTTAGAAGTCCAATGCGCTATCCATTGCGCCACAGAGCCACCTGTTGAGGGCCCAAGGGCTTTTCTAATACAAGCAAAGCAGTAAAACTGCCTGCCACGTCATACGCCCAACCCCCAGTTCCTCTACAAGAGCTGCTGCTCTAGCCGAGCTACTTCAAAATAAGCCAAGTACTGTGGCTCCCCAAGTGTTAATACACAGTTGTGAAGCAAAGGATTAAAAGGTTTTAAGAGTAAAAAGGTCTGAAGTCTAAAGAGTTGTTTTGTTTTTGCAATCAGAACTGGTCAAAAAAAGTAAGCAACTGTTATAAATCCAAACCAAGGTAGTGCTTATATGCAGATTCTGATTCTTTTACTGAATAAAAGTGCCAAACTCACCTCCCTGTACTTTGAAACACAGTTTCTTTTTTTGGTAAGCAAAGTAACTTGAGGCGGCACCCAGGATGGCAACACCCACAGAACTGATGATGGCAGCCATGGCTCCGCCTGTGGGATACATTTAAAGGGACAGAACACACAATAAAATACAACGGTTGCTGGTTTTAAAATGCTTTAAGAGTGTGCAATTTGTTTTATTTTTATAAATGATTTCATCAGTTACTAACAAAACTACAGTAACATGGGAATATAACAAGAGGACAAGCAAACGGAAATAGTTTTGAACACTAGGGGGTGCAACAGCTGTTTCCTATTTTCCACAGAGAACTTGGCAAACATTACCGTACATATTGTTCTTCAAGGAGACCTGTTTTTAATTGAACAGATATAGCAACTAGTACAGTGTACAGCACGCATGCAGACTTACTTAGGGTTTTTCCTCATTTAAAATCATAAAGTCACTAAATGGAATTATTTAATTGTACTATAGATCGTAAAGAGAGAGATTTATAATACTAAAACTGAGTCACTACATCTTTAAAATTATGCAGGTTACTAATCTAGAAATTTAGTTGTTGAGTTGCTGTGATACGAGTGGGGCATGTTATCCAGTGTAAACATGCTGGGCGTTGCCTGCTAGACTTATTTTTACGTACACACACACACACACACACACACACACACACACACACACGCACACACGCACACACACACACACCCACACACATACACACACACGCATGCAGAAGGAGATCAGCTGACTAAGCAAACTGATATAAACTAATGACTACAAAATAATTTCAGATCTGAAACTATGCAGATTTGTTTCCCTAAACTTCAGGCGGCTAGATAAGAGGCAACTGCTAATTAGGTAGCAGGCCAGTGTTCTTCACACATGTTCAGTACATTCTCACTGTGCCATTGTTGATGGTGTTTACACAGCAAGATGTGCTGACAGTTAAAAAACAGGTCACAGCCATGGGGCCAAACAGAAGGAGTTCTCATATTTCACTTTATTAAAAAGAGTCACAGATACAAAAAAGCTGCTAAAATGCTTCAAGAAATGAAAGTGTGACAGAAAATAGCTACTTCTTTTGGAAAAGAAACCAGACGTGAGCTTGAACAAAAACTGAGAATGAAGAACAAACACCATGGAACGCCAATGTTAAAAGGAGTCTTTCATGAAAACAAAACCAGCCAACATGGATATATGCAAAAGATTAACCTCAGTGCATGCAAACTACCTTGTGCTTCAAAGTACATGCCTGCCATGTGTGGTACTTTTTTTTTTTTTCAAAAAGCTCCAAAAGAGGGTTTTCCAACAATCCCATAGAGCAAAATAACCATTTTGTATTCCGCAGTAAACAATATTGTGAAGAAAATATAAAAGAATATTGCGTTACTAGAACATTTTGATTGACAAAAGGTTATATGGCCTTATTCAGACTGTCCGATAATTTTATTTATTCATTTTATTTTTGGGGGGGATATTCAGATGACTTTTGAATGTCTAAACCACAGCCTAACCCCCCCCCCCCCCCCCCCCAAAAAAAAAAGCTATACGGAGGTGGTTTTAAATGCGATTCCAAGCATACGTTTACAGATGTGTCTCAGACTGGATGCTCTGGCTGCTCAAATAGGATTTCAAATTGTCTTTTGCTACATGCTGCATAATATATACACTATACATACTAGTCTCCATTGCAGAGTTTTTTCTTTTGCGACAGAGCAGCAGTTCGCAAACAGCGACTTTAAAGACGCTTATTTAGAGAAGGAGATTGAATGAAAACCTCATTTAAAACGTGGCTACGTCTGCGTCATGAACAGAGCAACCCATGCAGATAAGTGGGTTACGTCTGGACACACAAATCTGATTTGAGGAAATAACAAATTCTGATTTGACTGCAGCCTGAACATAGTCTATGTTAAAGGTTTCTCATCAAACCACTGATGGCATAATGGGGATTTATTTTCAAGATTGTCTGTGAAATGAATCGGCCTCTTTTAACCTTAAACATCAAAGCGTCTGAGGTTAAAAACATCCCTATAGCGCCTCTACTCTCTTTGAGATTTGGGACAGCGTAATCCCTGCATGCGCTAAGCTTTCGGTTGAGACCCACACACAGACAAACATTTGCCAATCTTCTGGTACATTTTCGAGGTCGAGTAAGTCTAAAACCAAGTTTTAGCCAAAAGAGAACTGTGTGACAAAGTTTCAGCCACAAACATTCATTCCTTTTCAAAAAATAGGAAATAAAATGGCAGCCATGAGCAGAGAAGGAGCACATGAATGGAATGCTCAACATGGCCTTAAGGTGAATTCACTGTACTGTAAAACCGGCTGAGATGAGAAACTCCTCATTTGAGACATGCCATTAAAAAAAACAGTCAATCTGTTATGTATATTGGCAAAAATTCAGAGTGTGTCTTTCACATCTGCATTCCCACATCTACAAACACAAGAAGGAAGTAGGAAGGGGGTGACCGGAAGTCATAATGGTGTCTTGTGAAAAGATGTAGTGGAAATCCTTTTGAAAACAAATGCTTTGAAAGGGATTTCCCAGCCAGAATCATCATTCATGTGTATACTTTGGCTTCCACCTACCGCTTTTTTTTTTTTTTTTTTTTTTACAAATATAACATGCAGTAAGTTGCTAAAGTTGGTAAAGTTTTTAAAGAGGTTTTTAATTGTTTTATGAAAGAAATCTCGGTAACACTTTAGAATAAGGTTCCATTAGTTAATGTTAGTTAATGTATTAATTAACATGAACAAACAATGAATAATACATTACTGTATTTATTAATCTTCGTTAATGTTAGTTAATGAAAATACAGTTATTCATTGTTAGTTCATGGTAATTCACAGTGCATTAACTAATGTTAACAAGCACAACTTTTGATTTAAATAATGCATTAGTAAATGTTGAAATTAACATGAACTAAGACTTATAAATGCTGTAGAAGGATTGTTCTTGCTTAGTTCATGTTAACGAAAGTAGTTAACTAACATTAACTAATGGAACCTTATTCTAAAGTGTTACCGAAATCTCTTATTCTTTCCATGTCTGCATTTATTTGCTCAAAAGCTCAGTAAAAACAGCATTTTGTTATGAAATATTATTGTGAAATAATACAATTTAAAATTATTTTTAACTTAAAATTATTCAGTAATATATACTTTTAACAGATTATTTCATGGGAAGGAGGATGCGGGAATCTGCGGACAATCAAATGAAGCTTTTAATAATAAAATAAAGACAAAACAGCGCAACAGCCCCTCACGGACGACTGCCTGCACACAAACAAAACCAAAACACAAAATAAATCCCAGGCCTGGTCCTCCCTCGTCCTTCACTGTCGTCGCTCCGGTTTTATATCCTTCCAATCTCCTCCGTGGGACTCGAGACCGGTGAGTGGCACAGGTGTCGCTCATTTCCAAATCACTCCACCGGCCTCGCCCCATTCCCATGGCTCTCGGCCCCGCCCCACTCGTCACAATACTGGATCAATTTAGCTGAAGAATACATTTATTTATTTAGCAAAATGCTCTTTAAAAACCTTACCAACTCCAAAAGTTTTATAACCCAAAAGAAACCAAGTAAAACCAGTCAGGAATACAATAAGATGAATTCCTCGTTACCAAATGTCTAAATCAATACAATCACTTGATCATTACCAAACATGCATTTCATCCTTAAAAGACCATAAGCACCAGCAGTCCCAGCCTTACAACCAATAACTTGCAAACCATGTAAACAATGTGTGAAACCATTTAAAAACCCAACACAAGCAAAACAGGTTGCTATCCATCATAGTTAAAGCTCAGTTTTTTCCTCTGTTATATTCAAAAATTCCCGCAACTGCTCTAGCATGGGCTTTACAGCTTGATTAAACTGGGCAATCCAAGAACTGAGGCCTTCTGGTATATTATCGACTAGCATCTTGATAATCTGGAGCCAATGCTGGTTAAGATCTGCAACGACAGGCAATCGAAGCAGAGATTTAGGACACAACCACTGGCAGAATGAACAAAACAATCAGTCTTCAAATATACTAAAAGTACAGCATATGACTGTTCTCCAACCAACACAGAAAACATCTGCTAGTGGAAAACCTCAACATGTACTGCCCACAATATTTTTTTTTTCTGTTGAACCGCCCTGTCCTTATATAAGAACTGTGTGACAGTTAGTCATCAGACTAGTTCAGTTTTCATGGTCTTGCTCTGTAGGCTAAAATATTTTCTCATGAACCGTCTCATTCTTGATTAAAGAAATAATCTGAAGCAGGGGACATCAGGCTAACTCCACTGGGAAAGACAACAACACTGGCAAGTAAACCAAGCTTCGGAAAGGACAAACAGCTTGAAGTGAAGTGAGGAACAGAGAGTGAGTGAGACCTAAACAAAGACACTTCCCAGAGGCACTTATTTTCATATATTTCGGTGGACTTCTTAGGTAAAATCCATAACAACCTTCACTTTGTGGCTGACAGTTTTTCCAAAACAATTGGGCTTAAAATCTTAAGTAAAATTTGAATAAAATGAATGAATGTTTAATATTTACCTTGAGGCTGATCAGAGGCTCCACCTAAGGAGGAAAAAAAAAAATCTTACTATTCAAGATTATGAAATAAAAATGAAAGCTTATCACAACAAATTGCAAGTATTTGCCATGAATGTAAGGAAATAAATACCATCTCCATTATCCTGAGGAATATTTGCTCCACGACCTTAAAACAAAACCAAAAACCGCAGTCAGATTCATTCAAAGCACTGTTGTTCTTCATAGAAAACATTTTTAATAACAAATGCTTTCGGGTTATGTATAATTGTGAATGCATTTGGTGCAAGTGATTGGGCCGGACTTGAAACTTGGCTAAATCTGAGTCATAGAAACTTAAGAAAACCCAAAACTACGAAAAATAATGATGCAAACCTCCACTTCGGCCTCCATCGGGCTTGTATTCACCATCTTCATTCAAGTCAAAGAGGTCTTTGTCATCAAAACTTCCACCTCCTTGAAAACAAATGCAAAGTTTCATGAGAACAGTCAGACACCGACACAAACACTTAAAGGAATCATGGTGTTCATGGTTTTCTTTTAATGACAGTTAATATAACAACTGAACAATCATTTGAACTGTACATTGAACTAAACACTGGAACAATTATCTACTAAGTGTGCAGCTGATATTTTTGTCTGCTTTTCAGGTGGTTGATGAAACATTTTCTGATGTGCGCTCTCTGTCCACTGGTGGGAGTGTGCTCATCTGTGTGTGTGTGTGTGTGTGTGTGTGTGTGGGCATGATTTTGTGTCATATCAGGACACAACTCTGTATAATGATATGGGTATGACACAGGTATTACAAGGAGAGCGTGACTTATGAGGACATAACCCATGTCCCCATTTTTCAAAACGCTTATAAATCATACAGAATGAGTTTTTTTTTGAGAAAGTAAAAATGCACAAAGTTTCCTGTGAGGGTTAGGGGTAGGGTTGGTGAAGGGCCATAGAATATACAGTTTCTACATTATAAAAACCATTACGCATATGGGATGTCCCCTCTTTTCACAAAAACAAACGTGTGTGTGTGTGTGTGTTTGCGCACAGAGGGGCAGAACTCTGCCGTGTGCCATACAGAGAGCAGTGGAGAATTGTGAATGCATGACCATGTAGAGACAGAAATAACATGCCGACTTGTAGATAAGATAAATAACATAAGGCTATTGCGTTTGTTTACATTGCAATAAATTAATTCTTTATGTAACTGTAGTCATGAATTATTATTAAAAATAGACTGTGCACTCCAGTTTTTTTTTTCTTTCATAAACATAGTAAAAAAATAACCCTAAAATTACACCATTAGAAGACCCTAACAAACAGACGTTGGCAGACACATACCAGTTCCTCTCTCTTTGGGTGGAACCACAGGCTTTTTGGTCACACTATCTGGAAAGAGTGTGGAAAAATATGAAGAAAACATTGCACAAACATTTGGCAAAAACATTTGGTTAGTCTTTCAAATCATTCTAAATAGCATTTAAAACTAGAAAAACAGGAAAACTAATAGCACTGGTAATAGTCATGAATAACAGCTAAATGTAGCTTTACATGTCTAGTTAATGAAACACATTAATACCCAATATCTATTTGCAAGAAAGAAATTGTACACAAAACTAAATTGCACACTACACACAGCCTGAAAGGTCCAGAGAAATTGCAAAAACACTAATTTTTACCTGGACCGAATGCATCCAACAGATTTAAGTCACCTGAGAATGAAAACATCATTATTATTTTTTTAATTAATTACTGTGCAAAAAATGAACACCTGATTTGAAGTAGAAACTAATTGACTTACAGTGACGTGTATGCAGAGGTGGAAAGAGTATGAAAATATTCCACTCAAGTAAAAGTACCATTACATTAATGAAATTGTACTTACAAGTAAAAGTACAAGTCTAAAAATCTAATCAAGTAAAAGTAAAAAGTACAGAACACAGTTTAAGATATTTTAGATTTAGTCCGAGAGCTCACAACAGACACGGGAGAGTAGACAATGCTGAATAATGTCGCAATTTTTGTTACTTTTGGACCAAAATGTATTTTCGTTGCTTCAAAAAATGGACTACTTTGAAGATGTTTTTCTTACCTTTCTGGACATGGACAGTATACCGTACACACAGTTTCAATGGAGGGACTGAGAGCTCTCAGACTAAATCTAAAATATCTTAAACTGTGTTCTGAAGATAAATGGAGGTCTTACTGGTTTGGAACAACATGAGGGTGAGTTATTAATGACATAATTTTAATATTTGGCTGAACTAACCCTTTAAACAAGCTCAATAAAACATCTAAATAAATGCACTTTGGATCACTTAAACATTACTGTTCAATCAGGTAGCATTTCATTTAACAGTGTCCTTGTTACATATACTTTCAACTGCCCTAAACTTTAACACTAACCCATGTTGCTAATTACTATTACTTTAATGAATATACGATAACACTACAATAAGGGCACCTTAAAATAAAAGTGTAACCCATAAACTTTATACATAATTACATAATCACCACAATATAATGTTCTCTTACCATCGTCTGTTTTCGGGGGAACCACTGCAGGTTTTTTAGTCTCTGTGTATAACAAACAATGGTCATAATTATAATTATTTTTATTAAATTGTTTTCATTCTGAATTTAGGGTAATTCAAGTTTAGTTATTAAACTGAAAACCAATGCATAATGTTAAAGGTTACCTGAATCTGGGATTTTCGGTGGGGCTGGTTTCTCTGTTGGCTTCGCAGGGGCTTAAGATCATAATAAGACTGTTAATTGTTTGAAACTACAGTATAAATAATGATATACTAAAACAGTTTGCACAGAAACCAGGCTGGGAGCATGTTGTTCCACCCAACTTGCTTGAAAACTAATTTATATTTAATATTTATGTATTTATATTTAAATACATAACATTAAATATCAAAAAGTAGACCATCAACATAAAGAGAGGACCATACAAATTTAATAGAAAGTCTTCTTTACTTACACTCGTCATCGAAAGCATCAGCGAGGTCAAAGTCTGCAAGAAAACATTTTTTTAATATATATATTTCACATTTCTCTATTAATTTTATGGCCTGTTTAGTCCTAATCAAAACTCAAGCTTAAATCTAATCATATTTAACTAAATCAAAACATGTAGTAAATCTGGTTCTGTGATTAGCACTAAATCACCGTCACCTGCTTTCAAATGGAGCGGCATTTAATAGACAAAGCCGTAGATAACTAACAAGCTACGCAATATCGCGTTCATATTGCGTATTCATTGAAGGTGATAATGAACGTGATATTGCGTAGCTTGTCAGTGATCTACAGCTTTGTCTATTAAATGCCGCTCCATTTGAAAGCAGGTGATGGCGATTTAGTGCTAATCACGGAACCAGATTTACTGACTAGAAGCGCATGATCATATCGTTAGATATATCGCACAGCCCTAGCATATACACATTTTCAGTCTGTGCACTATAAAAACTGTAAAAAAGAGAATGCATCCAACCCCTTCAAAAGCACTCATAGGATTTACTAAGGCCAATATTTCTATTTCTATTGTAAGGATTAACTTTATGCATATCTAAGCAATACACAGTCACACTCCAAATACAGCCGATATGTAAAATATCCATTAAAACTCATAAATGCCTAATGGAATTTGAATAATTAACTCATGAACTAGTTCATTAGAAACCCAAATTGTTTATTTGATCCAAAAGAAACCAATTAGCATGATTTGAGTTGCATTATGCCATTTACATGGGGCTCCATTCTACTACAGTACAAAACCCAAATAAAGGATGCAAATTGAACTCAAGTGAAGCGACTCAAATGACACTGAAAGTAATTGTTTTCTTGAAATCATTTCCAAATATAAAAGCTATTGGCATTGCAGCTAATTTTAAAGTGTTCTAAGTTAGTAACAAGACAGCATCTAGTGCATTTGCTTTTGCATAGTTTCTACTGCACGATCATCCCCGAATAGGAAGACTCAAAAAATGAAAACCAACTCAAAACAAACCAGTCCAGTTCTAAGAGGGTAAAAGTCTTGACTAGAATAAATAATTGGAATTTGACAGTTCGTTTTCACATGAGAACCCCACCCAGCTATACACTGTACGTATCTATTGTGTATTGTATTAAAGTCGCATTGTGACCAAAGCCTCCCAATCCTTGAAGTGACATAAAGTAAAACTGTATATAAAATTATTTTTACCATAAAATATGAAACAAAACGTTTTCAGATGTACACTACACGCGACACACGCGATGTTAACCGTGTGGCTGTGTGCCTGCCACACGAAACATCCTGACAGAGGCCGCATCCTGTGGCTTTACGTTGCCAGGGCAATGGACTGTTTTTATTATGGTCTACGTAAAACCCATGATGATGACTGGTGATTGAGTCACAACTGAAACCAGAGCGGTCCTTTATCTGGGTGCATGTGTGTGCAATCATATTGCACTGCATCAAAAAAAATTATAATCATTTTTGAGGAACTACATTTAGAGTTTGGGGAAAACAATGATTCAGGCAAACTTGAGTTATGCAAGTATTACTTATTCAAAATTAAAATATTATGTCATTTGAATAAGTAAAATAATCCAATTAAAATTGGGGTGTGTCTGATTTTTCTTGTGGTGAAATCTGCTCTGGCCTGTACACTACGTCTGTCGTGCTGCTCTCTGAGCATTTCTCACCATCAAAACCCCAAGCCATCAAGCAGAAACTAGTCTCAGATCATGCCAAAACATTAATGAACCATTATGTTAAAAAAAAAAAAAAAAGAGTAGTTGTGGTTTACTTTAGAGACATAAAGCAGGAATACAGGAAGTCACGTGATCAAGTTTTTGTAGCACACTGTTCAAGGCAACTTAACAGTGTATAATGCAGATCAAAAATTGATGTTTTTGAAAAAACTATTTTTCTGTGACCTTCAAAAGTCTAATGTGAGATTTGAGTTGATTCCCAAGCTAGCAAATAATACCAAACAATGAGAAAGTTGTTATCATTGATTCATTAACAATGTCGCGTTAGCGTTCACCAAAATTATTTATTGTCACTCACTAATATACCTGCAAAAAACTTTACAAATGGAACGGTGCAACGTTATAACATGCCACCCGTGCAACTGCTTGCTTCATGCATTGTTAATATTAGATTACAATATTTCAACTTGAACAAAAGCCTAAAACAACAGGCAAAGACGGTGTACTGTTTATGGTTTGTTTTAGAATTATAATTGGGGGTTAAACTGCTGTGTGAGGCAAAGAGGACCCAATAACAGCTAAATTATGCATATTAACATGTAAAGTTCGTATTTTAAATTGGGAATAAAAGCAATGGGAGCTGGGAATATGTGGAAAGATCACTAATCTCAGTTTCAACTCTGATTTATGTGTGTGTCATATATTTTCGTTATGCTTAAAAAATATCCCTCATGAAAATGAACCATGGTTTTATTGTAATAAAAGTGTAGTAAGGTTTTTTTTTTATTGGTTACTATTTTAGTTTTACTAAATACCGTGGTTAAACTATTTTTGTGTATCAGAACCATGGTTAATCTGTATTTACAATGGTTTTATTTGTGGTAAAAGAATGGCTAATTTTCGTAAGGAATTACGTAATGTTATAAAGACCATGTTACAGAAACAGACAGGCTTGGTGCTACAGTTCTCTTGCCATTCTTCTCATGAGTTGGTGAGTCATGCCGCTTATATGTGGAAAATTTTCATTCCAAAGAGTCAAACCAATGCACCAAACCACATTTTTTTGGTCTTTCAAACATTAAACTTTTTCCGTAATAAAACTGTAAATAACCAGCATAGTAGGCAGACATTTTTTTTATTCATCGCTTCAATAACAGCTTATTTACGAACGGTGAGCAGTGGCACCCGTCAAAAAGTGACTCCTGCGTCTTTGTTGGCCACGATACTTCATAGCTCTACAAATAAAAAGCGCTGTTACCAAAACAAAACGTCAATAGTTTATAATGGAAACCCTACCTTGCGCTCTTGTTGCCAAAAGACTTGCCAGAAGTAGTAAAATCCACGTGTGTGAAGTCATCTTGCTGTGAAATATATAAGGTTAGAACAAACTTAGAGCAATTTCAATAATTCGCAAAGAAATCGTGACTTTATGAGCCCTGAAGCCAACAACTACGAGTATCTCGAAGGTAAAGTTGAGCAGTAACTAACTGGAGCTACCCACCCCCACTAAGTGATCCAAGCGTGGCCCAGTGCTGCTCCTCAGTTCGGCTGTCTGTAGAGTCTAATTCCAGTGATGATTCAAAACACTGTGCAGGAAAAAGACGCGCCTTGCCACGCCCTACCTGCGTGCGCTTTTCTGAGCGCGTGAGTACTAGAACTTAGTGGCTTAGTGGTTTATGTGGGTGGATGAATTATTTAACACATTCTCCACATAGGCTATTCAACTGAAAATATATAACTCTTATATTTGATTCACGGTGGAGAGGAGATGTCTTAATCTTTAGATAAAACAAATAATATGCTGAAGGTGACACTGTAACAAATCCAGTCAAAGAGCGCGTTTACTTCTAATAGAATAACAGAGCCATCGTGTTTTAAGATTAAGGTTTAAGTAGTTGTTTGTCTGCTTTTTTTTTTTTTTTTTTTTTTTTAAAGTTGTTTGGGTTTTTTTCTGATTAAAAATCACTGAACATGCGCGTGCCACCGTTTTGGATGCGTTTCTAATTTTAACTTTTTCTTTTTTGTTTTGTTTTTGCATGAGCGTTGGCATGGCAATAGCGCCCCCTAGCAGACAGCAAATAGACTGGTTTCTTACGCCATCTAGTGTTAAATGAACGCGTTGCAACTATGGTACATATTTCTGATCTGACTCACCGAGAACCACAATCGTCGGATACATGAATTGACTTGCACAGTTGGGATTAAAGTTTAATAAAACACAACCCATTGTCATCTTTGTCAAAGGATCTGGTTTACAATATAATTCAAGCACACCTCATTTGTTGGACAAAACCCCCAATACTAAGAGCATGTACTCATTTCAAAACCTAAGGTTTGTTTTTTAAAATGCACTTTGTAACGCAACCTAATTATGAAGTCTATTTCATTTTTTCCCCTTTTTTTATTTATTTATTATTATTTTGAAGATCTTTCACATTTCACATTCTTATCATTTAAGATTTAATTGATTTAATCTATCTTTTGAACAAGCAGTATTGGACGATGGGTATCCTGAAGGGACCTCAGAGTATCGTGCCCCCTTGCGTAAATGGTGTGAGAGATCACCAGTGGATGGCAGCGCTCTTTCGCGTGTCATGTTTTGAAGAGCCCACGCGTTTCACTCTAGGTTCCCCACTCGGCACGCACCAATGCAGATACGGACCGGATCGGACGCTACTGGCGCCTGAACGTGTATCCATCTTCACTGCGCTCACGGTGTCTGCTTTCTCCAGCTCGCCGGTGTCATGCAGTCTTTAATATCCCCAGTCACCAAAGCAATACTGGTTGCACTGTTTATTTTTGCGATCCTGCTCATTTTGTACGTGATATTATGGTATATATGTCGAGATGTGGATTGTGATCACGGAATTTGATTGACATTGTTGGATGCGTCTTTAAGGACATGCACCGGGTCTCCCAGCTTTGGCACTGATCAACAAGGGAGCAAAGGTTGACTCTGGTAAGTGCCCTGTTACTAGCCTGATCAACTCCTGGAATGAGAATTAAGAATGGACAGCACTGAGTCGGTATTTACTGACATTAACTGAGGTTTCCTTTTCCACTAACGTGTTGCGCTTCACTGGCTGTCAGTAACCATTGAAAAGATCTGTTTTCCTTTAACGCATACCATTTCAAATCATTCCATATGTCCAAATCTGAGCTTTTTAAACTAATTTGAAATTCAAATCGGAGAAAACAAAAAAGGAATAATTTCGTTAAAATTAAATTCAGTGGACTTTTTTGCTGCCATTAATGATAAAATAACTAGTTTGCTTAAGTCTATATGTAAGTACTGTATCACATTTCATAAATTCAATTATTACCTTCCCAAATAGAAGACTGAGCGCAAAAACGTCATATGAGCGAAAATGAACAATAAAAGTTGAGATATTATATCAAAGGCTGTCAGTGATTTTTGAGCATGGCATCATTTTTGTGCCGCCTTCTTAGGGTGTACAGTTTATGGATGTCTCAAATTTTCTGCTGTCAGATACATTAAAGCAAATATCTTATACCAGTTAATCGCACTATAAATGTATGGAAGACTATGGCAAGCCTTTTTTACATTTATCCATTTAAATTAAAATCTAAAATATTTTATTATTATTATTTGCAGGCTGTATGTATAATTACTAACGAGAAATCCAATACTAACAAGTGCATTTTTCAATTTCCACTTGTAACTATTCAATGCCTAGTATTTTTATTCCATATTAGTCACTATGGGGCTGTCTATATTATTACTTATTTATGTACTAGTACTTATCCCATTGCAACAGTTACAGTGACTATTCCATTTTTAGTGGCAACAAACTGAATGCACTATGAATAAACTATTCACAGATTGTTGTATTTCAGTTATTTCAGATAGAACAGGATTGTCCAATCATGCAGTCCCACCGTCCCGCAGAGTTTAGCTCAAGCTTGTCCCAGTTTTGGATGATTTTACTAATCCTGAAGACAGTGATTACTTTAGTTCAGGTGAGTTCGATTGGAATTAGAACTAAACTTAAATCCCTCCAAACCCAGGATTACTGGAACTATAAACTCTCCGTTGTTAATTGTTATCCTTTTCAGTTATATTAGATCTTTTTAAATGGATACTCATACGTATGACACCAAGTAACATTTATCTCAAGCTAGAATTCATCTTATATATGTAACTAGCCAGAAAAGCCCATTTTAGTTAAGTTATTATTAATATTTAATATATATGACGAAAATACAGAGACGTAAAAATAGATAGGCTACTAGTTGGGTTTAAGCGATAAACTGCTTGCCATAGAAACCTGTGGTTCGCCTATTGTGCGCTTAAGATGTGAGAGCGTTTGGAATTTGGTTCATTCTTTCAGCCATTTATTATGTAGAGATCCGGTGAGAACTCATTGCTACAGCTTCATTTCTTTATATTTGTTCTTTTTGTTTTCATTAACCAATCTCTAGCCTATATATGTTCCATAGTCGACAAAGCTTTGATTATGTATTATCGTTTCCATTGTTTAGAGTTTATATGCTATATTTATCTATTTCTTCTTTTGCAAGACAACTACAATTTCAAGCCACGAGCATTGTGACTCACCGACTAAATACTCCGCTCTGAACGTGAGAGGAATCTCAAGTGTCAGTACAGTCACCATAGCGCATCATGAGCGCGACCAGCTGCCAAATTGCCCTCGAACTTGGGCCACCTATGCAAGTGAGCTTGAGAAAGGACCGCTAGACCCAGATCACTGACAATGAAGTGCTATGACGACAGAACCCACTGAAGCGCTTACATTACCTATCTGAAGGACAAATAGAGGGCAGATGGGTTGTAGCTAACACAGAATTCATTGTGCTTGTTGAAGATGTCTTATTCCTCAGCTGAGTATAAAATCATTAGCTATGATAATAAAAACAGTAATGTTTCTAGGTGTAGCTATATTATTTGTGTGTTTGTTCGAGAGAGAGAGAGATAATAGAATGATGTAAAGTCTTTAACTAAACTTTTATGCATGCATATTGATGTGTGTGTGTGTGTGTGTGTGTGTGTGTGTGTATATAACAAAATGGTTCTTGTATCATTGTATTCTTTATAAAAGAACCACAGCTACATTCATATAACTCTTTTAAACAAATAAATACAATACAGACATATAGTACATATTTTGTAAAGACTGTGTTGAGGACAGAAAAAAATAAATATTATTCAATTGTAACATTTATATATTCATGGCTTAAAATCCCCTATCATTTACAGTATGAACCTGAGAGGTGACATTAAATAACTCCTAATGCCATGTTGATTTATTACATTATAAATGTAAGTAAAATCTGGAAATTCTGTCATTAAAATATTTGAACTTAAACCTGATAGGTTCCTGTCCCTCCATTAAAAGCCCATATAACCAAAATTTAGAAGATCCAAAATTATCATAAAGGTATTGTAAAATGAATCCATATGAATAATTTGCGCTTCCGTGTTTACCCTATGTGATGTTTTTGATCATTGCTTAGATTTAAATAAAAGCCTAAATGTATTTAAGTCATCAAAGCAATCATAGATCTTCACAAAACATAAACTCCCTGATTCACGTGGATTCATTTTGTGTTACCTTTTTGATCTTTTTGGATCTTATAAGTTTTGTTTACTAGGACTTTCCAATGAGGTATAGAAATCTCTCAGGTTTCGTTAAAAATGTCTTAATTTGTGTTTGAAAGAGGATGAATGAAAGTACTGTGTTTGGATGACATGAGGATGCTTTTCCCTCATGCTCTGAATGCCAACTACACTTCTTGTGCGCATATGTAACAAATTACACAACTGTTCTTGGAACAGTGGAACTGGAGAGAGAGAGAAAATAAGAAGTGGTAGAGTGAGAGATGGGGGAGGGTTGGAGCGCCCAGGTTAAATGTGCTGTTGTTCTGAATGCATTCTGACAAGGAGTCTGTAGATACAAACAAACTCTGAAGGAGAAAATACAACAGCTGTTTTGCTATCCAGCATTCAGAGTAAGAGGAAAAGATGGAGAGAGAAGATCGAGTTTATGCGTGAGTGCTTGTTTGTCTGAAGGCTTAGCTCTTCTGGAAAGAACGAGTGTGAGTAGGGATTCAGGTCAGTGTTAGAACATGCTCAGCGGAAGCAACCTCCCTGGCCCGGAAAGGATAAAGCAACATGCCTGCTAAAAGAGATGACGACAAGAAGAGGAAGCAAGGCAGAAGCCCCTCAGGTCACAATGGCACGCAATGATTAGTTTTTGAAGTGGCATTGATTTAAGCTTTGAGGACAAATCCTGAGAGCCGATGTAGAAAACCAAGTTGTCATTTTGTCACACCTCAGCCTCTTTGACCCATGTCCAGCATTTTCCTCCCCCCCCCCCCTGAATTCTCAAATATTATAGAAATTCAGTAACAGGTCCATGTTTAAATGTTAAGCAAAATTAGAAAGAACTGTCTGGTGCTCAGTTTCCACAATCTAAGACATTCAGGCTCTTTTCTCAGACAAAATCCCTACTTATAAGGCCTGAGAGCACTTCCAGTAGAAAATGTCTGTTTACATAGTGCTAGTCAAACATCAAGGATTCTCCACAACCTGCTGTCACTGCACCAAAGCTGAGCTCCAGGTTTGCGTTTCTCTCTCTTGAGGGGTTTTCATGGCACACATCCCCCTTGTATGACAGCATAAATGTCTGTTCCCCCCCCCCCCCCCCACACACACACACGAAAAAAACTGCTTGTGTCAAGAATATAAACAGCCTGAGATTATATGTATAGAGAGAGAGAGAGAGAGAGAGAGAGTAGGGAAGACCAATAAGGGAAATGCTTCTATCTTGCATTTCTCTAATACAACTATTTTCCTTTATATTATTATCAGCATAACAATTCAAGTGACAATTTTAACTGAAAAATTAACATGAATTTCATGATGTCTTGGTAATTTAGAGCAGAACTTAAGCTGGTGATCTGGCATCTCCACGAGTAAAACCTGATGATCCATGTTATCCAGCTAGATTTGAGGATGTTCCGGAAGCACATCTTGTGTTGTGTAATTCAGTGGCGTAAGAACATCTGACGCATCTATGTCCCAGCTCCAGTTTTCCCAGAATGTTTTAGAGGTCTTGTTAACTAATTCAAAAGCCGATGAGTTGAATCCGGTGTTTTAATTAGTGAGACATTTAAAACATTCAGGTAGGTGGGTCCTCAGTTTTACTTATTTTGAGAAGAATCTAAAGTAAACTATTAAATTTTAGGGTCTCCCTAGTTTACAAAATGTAGAGGGAGGTGGGGGTGATTAATAATAAATGAATAATAAATAAAATAAAATTTACAGGAGAGAATTTGCTGGAAGGTGATCAAAAGCATACTCATACAGAATAGCCTATTTCACCCATTTGCATCATACATCATAAAATAACACTGCATTATAAGAGATTTTGATTTATCAGTCTGTCAATATTAAATTTGCATCGGCTGATAACTGTACCCAACTGGCCGATTAAGGTCATCATAAAATCATGGAAGGTTATTCCACCTAGTGACATTGAGTAAATGTTATATATATATATATATATATATATATATATATATATATATATATATATATATATAAAAATCATGAAATGTTACTAGGTTATCTATCTGCATTATGTTGGCTAATGCTTTAGTCATTAGATCTGCACTGGACACTAAAATCTCTCTTTTTATTCAGGATATCTCTTAAAGCGATAGTTCACCTAAAAATTGATATTTTTGTTATTGTTCACTCACTCTCAAGTTGTGAATTTCTTCACAATATTTTGAAGAATCTGAGTAACCACACAGTGTATTGTACCCATTGTGTGTCATAGTATTTATTTATTTATTTATTGATGCTATACTATGTAATGCTTGAGTCGGACTTGTATCCCGAAGGTCACAGGTTCGAGTCTCAGGTCCGGCAGGGATTGTTTCTGGGGGTAGTGTGAATAACCAGAGCTCTCTTCCACCTTCAATACAAAGACTGAGGTAAGACCCTTGAGCAAGGCACCGAACCTCCAACTGTTCCCCGGGTGCCGCAGCAATAAGGCTGCCCACTGCTCCGGGTGTGTGTTCACAGTGTGTGTGTGTTCACTTGGATGGGTGAAATGCAGAGCATAATTTCCAAGTATGGGTCACCACATGTCACTTTGCTTTCTTTTCACTTTCCCTTTCTACACAATGTAAGTCAATGGGGACCAGCAAGTGTTTACCCATATTCATCACCGTTTAGTTTCCCACTTTAATAAAAAAAAAAAAAAAAAAACATTTTATGTTCAACAGAAAAAAGGAAACTTCTATGTCATACTCAATATTTTGCAATATTGTCGACCTTGACGTCATTGAATCCATGATTTTTAACTGGAATTTAAATTTATTTATTTATTTTGGGCCATTTTCTGCCACATAATTAAAAAATAAAAAGGCAGTTTGGAACTTTTTTAAAACAATTCGGCCTTAATTTGAGAAAAAAAAGACAGCGATCAAACTTGCCTGTACCTTTTTCTCAGAACTGCGAAGAAAAAAGACAGAATACTGAGAGGCGGAAATGTGCTTTCATATACTGCGACATTTACTTTTTTTTTTTTTTTTTTTTTTTTTTTTTGAGTAATCTTCACCAGCTACCTTTTTCCCCTTTCTTGGTAGTGTTTACTCCCCGTAAATCTGCATCCAGACTCTCTGGTGTGTCTACAGTCATTGACGTAGAAGGCGGAACTATCGAACAAACAGCTGATAACATCCTGCTGTACTTCAGCACGGAGCGTAAATACTGAGACACTCGCTGTCATCTTCAAACATGTGGTGGCTCTTAACTTGTGTACTCGGCTTCGTCAGGCTCTACTTAGACGGCGTCAGAGTTCTTCTATACCAGCTTTTCAACAGATCCTTCACCCTGCCAGGTTAGAGGTTTTTATGGTCACGGATTTGTAGTGATCTGACGGGCTTTTGTTTTATTGTCGAACAGGTGTCAAACAGTTATTGGGGATTTAGGAGCTGCAAGGCATAGATTGGGAACGTTTAGAATCGCTCTGTGAGAAGTGCGCTTAAAGGGGCAGTTCACGCGAAATCAAAAATTCTGCATTTATTTGCTCACGTTCGTGTTCTTTTAGAGCCAGATAACCCACGATAAACACAGTTACACGGAAGAGCAACATATCTCTGTCCCTGTTCACTTCTATTGTCTGGTGAAAGTTGTAATGAAAGGATAGTTAGACTCTTATGTATGTTCCACTGAGTAAAAAAAAAAAAAAAAAAAAAAAAACTAACCGTAAAATATATGAGAGGTTAGAGATTTATTATTAGTATTATTATTTGAGTTGACTTTCTTTTAACATTTTCTTATACTTTATGATATTGAAACAAATATTGTTGTTTTGTAACTAACTTGCTAACTTGGCTGTGATTATGCTTAAACCTAAAATAAAGTTTAAACATGTTTCTCATTTGTTATCTAAACATAGTCGACTGTAACCTTTGACCGATTTACTCCAAAGCTGAGGTATTTTTATAAAGACACTTTATAATACATTTAATTACAAGTGATTACATAATTGATGTTAATGTTCATTTAAATAGTTAGAAATGTCCTGTGTTTTATAATGTATTTGTTTTAAATATTTTATACGTTTATTAGCCTCTGGCTGAAATGCTGACTTTATAATTAAATTATAACAATGTGTAATTTAATTTATAGGCGACTCCGGGTAATTTAGAGTGTTGCCAGAGATTCAGTGATTCATGCATTATCATGAGCTAATCAGATGTTTCTACTTCAGATTGTTCCATTGCAATTATAGACGGCTCTTTATTTAAATTTGAATCCGTGTTAAAGGGCAGTGTCCCAGCGCAAAGCAAAAGGATTAGACTCAAATCCATCCACACAATGGTCTTTTGTATCAGAAATATTTAAATCTTCTGAAGCCTGACCAGATTAGCTACAGACAAAGAAAAAAAGATGATTAAGAAACACTGATTTTAAGACTTTTCTTGCATTATTGGCTAGCCTATGTTCTGAAAAACTAATTTTAACTGGACATTTTAACATGGAAATGGCAGCAAAAAGAAGCATTGCTTATCACTGATTATTGTCTTGAATTGTCTGCTTAAATACACAAGTGTACTTGTTTTTCATTATTATTGAAAATAATATGTACCCATAAAGCAAAAGAGTGAAGTAATCGCATCATTAGTAGGCTTAATCACAAAAGCAGGTCATGCTGTTCTCAGTTCATCAGTGTAGGTTGCACTTTCTACATTTAATGATCCCTGAGACCACAGTACATCCATGAACACTCAAATGAGGGACGACAGGATATGTCCCAAACAAATACAGTCTGTGTCAGTGTAAAATATATTTTTATACATATTATAAAAAATAAAAAAAAATCTTAATTTTCATTTTTTTTTTTTTTTTTTTTATAATTTCCTGCCAGATTTTCCCAGGCAGAATGGAAAGGTTGCCATAGTTACAGGGGGAGCCAGAGGAATGGGATATGAGGTTTCCAGACATCTAGCGAGCCTGGACATGCATGTGGTCATTGGTATAGTATCATCTCAAACCTTAATTACAAATCATTGAACCAAATCCATTTCACTGGTGTCTTGACTCCAACTTACAGATCAGTTATTGTAGTTATGCAGCCTTTTATTTGGTTTTCTGCTATTTGTGATTGATGTGTAATATTTTCTGTACCACGTGCAGTCAGTAATAAGTATGACTTGTGCTAACAGAGCACCGACCCAATGTTTCCCCCCTTTTTTTCTCCCTGTCAGTCTGCATTATCAATAAGAGCTCTCTCCTGAAGTATGGTGTCACATAAAAGGCAATAAGAAGGGCTTATGCAAGAGTAACTCTCCTCACATGTTCATTCAAATGCAGGACAGGTTTCTTAGGGTACTGTATGTGTAAGAAGAGAACACATACAATTTTCTTTTGGTTAAAGCCTGTTGGTAAAAGTTTGTGTGCTAAAATTGTTATGCAAAATCTGCTTGAAACCTGAGGTAAATCTTTGCCTCTTTGTTGTAAACTGTCAAAAATAAATAAATAATTTTTCACCGGGGAAGGAGCCTATCCTCAAAGTTACATATTTGTACATCAGCTACTCCTAAATGTTGCTCAGTATGTTACTTATATTAAAATACTGTAATACCTTAAAAATACCTTATTTTTCTGATAAAGTGCCCTGAAACATCCATGTTATATATGAATATCTTTTTCCTTGAAATAAATTTTTGATGCATTTGATTGAAGGTGCATTTCAGTTGAAATGACATTGATACTTGAGTTTCAGAGAGCAGTCTATAGAATAATTAATTCCCTTAGCTGTCCAACAAAAAAAAGAAGCAACTTTGCCATCATTACTTCAGGATTTTCATCTTTCATCCTTCATCTTATCTTTCCACCTTGTTGTAGCACTGCGTTTAACGTCATTTCAACATGTTGAAATACAAGGAGTAAAATCTTCATCTCATGTGACATTAAACCATTCAGATGATTCTTCACAAAAACACAATTTATTTCTTAAAGGTATATTCAACCTTAAAATGAAATTGTCATTAATTTCTCACCCTCCCTCATGTTTTTCCAAAGCCATAAGACCGTTGTTCATCTTCAGAACACAAATTAATATATTTTAATGAAATCCGAGAGCTTTCTGACCCTGCAGCAACTGAAACATTTTATGGCCCAGAAAAGTAGTAAAGACAGTGTTAAAGTAGTCCAATAAAATCATGACATCAGTGGTTCAATTGCAACACTGTGAAGCTACAAGGATACTTTTTGTACACAAAGAAAAAAAAATCAAAAATCAACTTTTTTCTCTTAAATGTCAGTCTTCGATGCACGTTCACAAGAGTACCACATCAAATCCGAGTGGAGCGACTGACGCAGGAGCCAGCTTTCTGAAGTAGAACCAAAATGCACTGTACTTTGTTTACACGCTGTACACAAAAAAAAAAAAAATCTTTGTAAACATGTTTGAAGATTTCGACAGATGGGATCACTTCAAATTTTTTGCCCAGCATTCCTTATTTGAACCAGAATATACAGACGTTGAACTAAAGGCCAGGACATACCAAGCCGACTTAAAAGATCTAGAGGTGACGAAAGCCGACGGTGTTGTTGCCTCGCATTGGCAGTGGCTGAACCAAAATCTGCACTTTGAACATACCACACAGACTACAGCCAAATGCGAACTAACAGATGTTTTTTTTGCACCTGCGTGAAGGGAAATTGCTGTCTAGATTAGCAGCTGTCAATATACAAGATATACGCAGATATACAAAACGGAAATAAAGCAGCTAGTATTTTGAATATTAGTTATGCTGACAACTTTCTTCATTTTAAGTGGCTCATGTTATGAAAATATTTGCATATCGGAATGTTTGGGTAAGATCACATACAGTAACATTAGAACAGCGTTCTATCTGTGCTGCATGCATTTACTCGTGATGCGTTTCATCACTTTCACTTTAATTCTCGGTCACTGACTCATTCGCTAAACTGAACATCCAATCAGAGTTCTCACTCACGCCGACGGCTCCGATGCCAGTTCAACATGTTGATGCGAGCCCGATGACAGCTGACGTGGGGAACACACCAATCAAACCCAACAGACGCTCACTTATGGCCGACCATGGGCTTAAAGGGTTAGTTCACCCAAAAAATGAAAACTGAGCCCAAATTACTCACCCTCAAGGCATGTCAGGTGTATATGACTTTCTTCTTTCAGACGAATCCAGTTGGAGTTATATTAAAAATTGTCTTTGATCTTTCGAGCTGTTTAATGGCAGTCAGTGGGTGTTGCAGTGATTCAGTCCAAAAGAAGAGAAATAAAACAAAGGCCTCCTGTGGTGAATCGATGTGTTTTTGTAAGAAAGAATATCCATATTCAAAAAGTAATAATCACTTTAATGTAGCTTGCAGCAACAGTTGTACATGGAAGCAGTTCTGGGGGGATGAAGTATGAGGTCATTGCTATTTTTGGGTGAACTAACCCAAGAGAGAAGGATGTTCTACATCAGAATGTTGGCTCCTGTGTCAGCAGCATCACGTGAATGCGTCGTGGTACTCTTGTGAACACATCTCAAAGACTGACACGGAAGTAAAAGAAATA
Source organism: Carassius auratus (assembly GCF_003368295.1). Lineage (NCBI taxonomy): Eukaryota > Metazoa > Chordata > Actinopteri > Cypriniformes > Cyprinidae > Carassius > Carassius auratus. The sequence goes on along the minus strand of NC_039268.1, from coordinate 9,729,806 downwards.
GTTGAAGTCATTATTTTTGTTTTCTTTGTGCACAAAAAGTATCCTCGTAGCTTCATGACATTAGGGTTGAACCATTGATGTCACACGGATTATTCTAACATTGTCCTGATTACCTTTCTGGGCCTTGAATGTGTCTGACTCATTGCTGTCTATACAGGGTTAGAAAGCTCTTTTATTGCATTAAAAAAAATCTTAATTTGTGTTCTGAAGGTGAACAAAGGTCATAAGGGTTTGGAACGACTTGAGGGTGCATAATTAATGACAGAATTTTAGTTTTTGGGTGAACTAACCCTTTACTGTTTCAGACTTCTTAAAGTAGCACAAAACTACTAAATTTGCCTTGAGCAAATAAACAGGAATCCACTTAGTAAGCAGATTAATCTTGATATTTATGTTTTTACTGATTCTGTTATATATGTGTATAAATATAAGAGCATGATTTTAGTATGCTGAACATGGTCCTTTTCTATAAATTATTTTCTCTTCTCCAGCTGGGAATGAAGAACAGGAAGGTCTGGCAGCAGTGAAGAAGATTCAAGAAGAGTTCAATCAGGGGAAAGGTAAAATTAATTCAATGAATGTTAAATGTGTTTGAAGAGCCTGGGGGTTTTAAGTGGTCGGTTGTATAGGAAAGGCTCTGTAAGTTCCCAAGCATCGTGTACCCTCCTCCATCGGTGGTTCTGACCTTTACGGTCTCCTGGAGGTGATGATTTACTCCACAATGACCTGATGCTACTTAATTTGCAACTAAACAGGATCATTTTTCTTGCGACGTTTGGATTTGTGTGTTTACTGGAAGAATGTGTGTGTGAGAGCAAGCAAAGAATACCAAGAGAGACATGTTTGATGATCGTGTTCGCTGAAGAACCATAACCTCATTGTAATGCAGATGGGATATTGAGAGCCACAGTTTGGATGAAGGCACGCTCACTTCCCTGCGGTATCCACCCCTCCCCCACGTGGATTTTTAACTGCTAGGCGAGAACAGGCCCTGGTTTTCACTTCTAGCTTACATCATAGGGCTATTGAAGTTGAGAAATGATGCACTGGAGGGAAGCTGTCCTTCTGCCCTTATCTAGGGTCAGTTTGTCTAAAACCATAACCTTAAATACCAGTTTTGAAATTGGTATTGGTTCAGAGGGGGAAAAAAAATGATGCTGCAAAAATGACGGATGTGCTAACAAGAAATGAGTCTTTCAAAAACAAGCAAAGGCCTGGCTGGAGGTCTGTTTGTGTGCGTGTATGTATGTGAGGCTCTTTGCTCAGCATGATCTGTCTCTATACTTCTCTAAGCTGGTCTAGTAATGACACATCATCGCTCTTTATACAGCTACAATCACCTAATGAGGGTTAGACATCACATCCGGTTCAACAGAAGAGGTGTTTTAGGAAGACGAGATAGACTGAGCTGACAAATGGACTCAGACTGCTGTAAAGGAACTTTAAAGTCAAGCAGCCATCTTATTCAAGATGTTTAATGGTGTGAAATTGGACAGTCTAAATGTTGCCGCGGCTGGTTAATAAAAAAGAACGCTGTTCCTGGATGATGCTGGTTTAAAGACAATTGGTGTGGTAAAAGTTCACACTTGAAAATGTTAACTTAAATGTTTAGGTTTTTCATATAATCGCTTAGTTCACTTTTGAATAACAGTAAATTACACTAAGGTTGCTAGAGGCAAGTTGCTTCAACACAACAAAGAACACCCAAGATGTGTCACTCTTATAGTTTTGAATGGGGAAAACGCAAAGCTTAATATGGCCGCTCAATCGCAGGAAAAGCCCCACCTTCTGAATGAAAGCGTGAATCGCTTAAAGTAAAAAAAGTAGCACAGTTGCACCACTGAGGGAGGTTTTATATAACGTTTTCCTTTAACACTATCAGGTAGGTTTCGTTTGGTTTAGGGCGTATTTCCGACACTGTTAGTGACACTCTCTGGACATTTCAACCAAAATATCAACAAAATAAAAATGTGGCCACGGTCATGTATTGAACATGCATTTCACTTTGAAACTGCTGTGCAGTAAGGTGCGTAATATCAGTGTCGCAGAAACATCGCCACAAGTACATATTTCCAGTGAGAATGACTTGTGATAGAATCATTATGTAGAACAGGTTTAATATTATAAACATGCCTAATGCTTTTCATAACGTGCCACATAAAATACTACAAATTATATACTCCTGTTCATAAAATGTTTTTCTTTTAAAGATTTTAAGTACTTTTGTTCAACAAGGATGCAGTTAATTGGTTAAAAGTGTCAATTTTCTATTTCAAATAAATGCTTTGTATTCATCAAAGATTCCTGTGGGGAATAATATGAAGCTGCTCAACTGTTTTCAACAGTGAGGATAAAAAGAAATGTCTTGAGTTAGCAAACCTGTAGGCTGTATTAGAATGATTAAGGATCCTTTGAAACTGAGGACTGGACAGTTATTTATATCAAATCGAGTAAATGTAGCCTAAGTGTGAGCATCAAATACCTTTCTTACTGACCCCAAACTTTTGAACGGCAGTATACCAATCTCAGCTCGGGTGCCCAGGGGAAAAAAAATGTTTACTTTGTAGCCCAGAAATGAATTTAATTTCGGGTAGCTTTGAATGTATCCAAGCTCAGTTGAACTGAACCACCCAAAATGGCACTGGCCAAGCTCATCATGGGGTCACATTGACCCTTTACTCTGCAGCTCCAGAGATAGTGTCCGTCTTAGACAGATAGTGCTGAGTGACTGATTCAGGGCAGAGCACTGCTGGCAGACACACTCGTCCCACACTGATCCGCTCTCCTCTCTCTTGCCCTGACAACACGAGGCAGACGTGCAGAGCTGAGCCGTGGCAGGCGGCAATACACCCTGTCAATGCCTTATGGATTCATTCACTCTGGATGGGCGGACAGTTATGTTCCCAAGGCTGTTTTCCACCCATCCTCTGCTTGTCTTATTTCTCAGCACAGCTGCCGCAGCTCCGGATCTGTGGTGCGATTTGTGAGTGATGAGGCCTTTGTAGCGGTTTTCAGAAAGCGTTTGTGTCAGATGTTAGATGTGGTCATGGAGTCTGCCATAATGACACACACTTTCCAGGTTTAATGGATCTGTTGAAATGTGACCTACATATTGTATGGCCATCAAATGTCTGTTTAAATAACCGTTTCTCTGCTTTGCATAGGCTGCGTCTCAATTTTAAATAGTATGCAAGATTATAATTAGTGCTGTCTCAATCCTAGTGCTTTAGAAAGTATTCCAAAGGTGCTTGGATAGTATACTTTACCCAGTGGATTGTGTTATGTGGAATGCGATTTAGATTTTTCCAGTTCTTGAAATTTGTGAAGGAATGTGGTTCTTATGAAATACAAGTTTTCTCCAGACATAACAGGGCCCAAAGTTTTGAACTTTTGATTGATCTGTCTGTAATAATAACCTATTTCAGAGTTCTTGAGGATCATCCAAGTGCTTCTTAGCAAACATGAGGCAAGCTTTCATGTATGTCTTGGTGAGAGAATGTTTTTGCCTTGCTGCTCTACCATGGATCTATTTTTGGCCAGTGTCTTCTGATGTGAGTCATGCTGAGCACTCATTGGATGTTGTTCTGGTTTTCTTTGTGACTTTTTGGATTGGGTTTGTTGATCTGATCACTTGTGGTGGGAATTTTGATTCCGCCAGTGACTCAGATCTTTTGAGTGTTTCTTTCAGACTCATTCACTTATTCGATTCTTGTCGCCAGATTCTATTCCGTCCTTGTTGGCAGTGACTTGCATTTTGAATTGAGCAATCAATATATGTCCCTTTGTGCATTTGTCCAGCAAATTGTTCTTCAAGAATGAGATGCCTGATTCATCTGTTTTTGTTCATGAAAAAAAAATCTCATTCAGATTAAAAGTGAAAGTGCACACTTGTTCATTGGATAATTTCTATACTTTTCACTAGAAATAAAGTAGTAGTTGTGTTCTTTTATAGATAGAAAATTCAAAAGAATAGCATTTATTAGATTTTTTTTTTTAATTATAAATAGCTTTACCATAACTTCTGATCAATTGATGTGACCTTACTGAATAAAAATATGAATAAAAAAATAAAAATAAATAAATAATAGAATTTAAACAATGTTGTAAACAAGTTAAAATAACTGTTATAGCCAAAAAGTTATAATTTAGAACATTAAAAAGGAACTGTGGTATCAACATTTTGTGACTATATTGGTTTATGACCAGGGTTATTATAGGTAACAAAAACAAAAAATCATAAAATAAAAATAAAAGATATTTGTTGGCCAAAATTATTGGAACAGCTAAAAAAATGGGTTTAAGTCAGTTATTTCTATATTTTGCTGTAGTGTGTCAGTAGGAATATATCAGTATAATTTCCAAACATTCATTCTGCCATTAAGTTTAATAATCCAGTGAGATTTTTCTGACAGCAGCCAGTGCTCCACACAGAGATATGATTTTAGCATAATCCAGTCTGTCTGGAATGACATGAAGAAACAGAACAAGCTGAGACAGACTCAATGCATAAGAACTGTCGCAATGTCTCCAATGTGCTTTTAATATTATGTTATTATTACAATTAATGGCAAAATGAATGTTAAGAAATGTCAACTGATATTTTCTACTTAAACACTGCAGCAAAAGATAGAAATAACGGACTTAAACCCATTTTTTTTAGATGGTGAAAATACTAGGGTTCTAAACATTTTGGCCACCACTATATAGAAATAATATATTTTAGAAAACTTAAGCTAATTTTATTTAAGTTATTTAAACACATAACATAAAAAATACAAATAATTACTATAGTTGAAGCAGATACTAAATTGAAATGGAAAATTCAAACTATAATAGTATATCAGTTATACTAAAATAACACTGTTTATGGTCTCATTATGTACTCAAACTGAATTGTTAATTGTAAACTTCCTATTAACCTGTATGTAATTCTCAGTAGGTCATGTTGAGAGTTTATTGTGGTACCTGTTGACAGCCAGCTGGCAGCTGATGTGAACAGCAGACGTCTACACAGTCAGAACCTGAACAGAACCTTCTGGATCCTCACCAGTGGAGTCAGTGTTTGGGAAAAACGTCTGCTTGTTGCAGGGGTGATGGTGCTCCGAGAGACATGCACGGCACCCTACTGCCTGATGTAATTAAACAGATGCCCCAACATATGCCCAGAACACACACTGTGTGTCAAAGGTTCAGAACAGTTGTTTTCAACATGCAAAAAACTATTTTATTACAGAGATACAGGTGCATATGCACCAAACAGGAGGCACATACATCTGTGTGGTGTAAAAGACCGAGCACTTGATCACGTTTGTGCATATCACTGTGTGTTATCATCTGTTTTACATTTTTATTATATACCAGTCATACATTTTTATCTTCTGCTGCATCATTATAATAGTGACACTGCAACTATGACATCAGTGGGGAAAAACAGCCTGCTCCATTCTTTGTCTCTGTCCTTTATTGATCTACTCTGTCTCTTCCTGACTTGATACAAAGAGATAAATCTTATCATCCATTCTAAGATTTACTGTCCAATCCCTATCTTCCATCTACATTTCGTAGTCCTGTTGGAGACCAAACCGGCTGACAGAACCCTGCATCACTGCCAGAGCTGTCACCTACCCAGGAGTTATTCCCTATCAATCTTCCTCTCTCAGGAGTGCATGTTTGATATACTGGCAGCCTTTGAAGATGGAGAAGGGGGGAAATGTCTTTGTTGGTACTTGAAAATGGCGGGATGCCAGTCACTGTGTCTTCCAGCTGGCACTGTACCTCTGGTGCCAAGATTACCTCATTACCACACTCTTTGGCACATCCAAACTGAAAATTATGAGAAGAAGAGCAAATAAGGATGAGACGGGTATATTCCGTGGCGGGCCGTATCCTCAGATGTACTTACTTCTTATAAAGCAGACCTGGGTGTCTGGTGCCATCAGGAAACAGCACTCATGAGTTGTGCATGGGCTCTTTTGCTCATTACTGTGGCTCGGATTCTTAATCAATCAATCAATCACCTTTATTTATATAGTGCTTTAAACAAAATACATTGCGCCAAAGCACTGAACAACATTCATTTGGAAAACAGTGTCTCAATAATGCAAAATGATAGTTAAAGGCAGTTCATCATTGAATTCATTGATGTCATCTCTGTTCAGTTGAAATAGTGTCTGTTTTAATTTGCAATCAAGTCAACGATATCGCTGTAGATGAAGTGACCCCAACTAAGCAAGCCAGAGGCGACAGCGGCAAGGAACCGAAACTCCATCGGTGACAGAATGGAGAAAAAAACCTTGGGAGAAACCAGGCTCAGTTGGGGGGCCAGTTCTCCTCTGACCAGACGAAACCAGTAGTTCAATTCCAGACAGCAGCAAAGTCAGATTGTGCAGAAGAATCATCTGTTTCCTGTGGTCTTGTCCTGGTGGTCCTCTGAGACAAGGTCTTTACAGGGGATCTGTATCTGGGGCTCTAGTTGTCCTGGTCTCCGCTGTCTTTCAGGGCAGTAGAGGTCCTTTCTAGGTGCTGATCCACCATCTGGTCTGGATACGTACTGGATCCGGGTGACTGCAGTGACCCTCTGATCTGGACACAGACTCGATCTGGTGGCCACGGTTACCTCGGAACAAGAGAGAAACAGACAAATATTAGCGTAGATGCCATTCTTCTAATGATGTAGAAAGTACGGTGTTATGTGAAGTGTTCCGGTTCCAGTTTACCTAATTAATGCAGCCTAAAAATCCTTTAACGGATTTGGATATTAAAAGCATATTAGTATGTTATGTGTATGCCAGGTTAAAGAGATGGGTCTTTAATCTAGATTTAAACTGCAAGAGTGTGTCTGCCTCCCGAACAATGTTAGGTAGGTTATTCCAGAGTTTAGGCGCCAAATAGGAAAAGGATCTGCCGCCCGCAGTTGATTTTGATATTCTAGGTATTATCAAATTGCCTGAGTTTTGAGAACGTAGCGGACGTAGAGGAGTATAATGTAAAAGGAGCTCATTCAAATACTGAGGTGCTAAACCATTCAGGGCTTTATAAGTAATAAGCAATATTTTAAAATCTATACGATGTTTGATAGGGAGCCAGTGCAGTGTGGACAGGACCGGGCTAATATGGTCATACTTCCTGGTTCTAGTAAGAACTCTTGCTGCTGCATTTTGGACTAGCTGTAGTTTGTTTACCAAGCGTGCAGAACAACCACCCAATAAAGCATTACAGTAGTCTAACCTTGAAGTCATAAATGCATGGATTAACATTTCTGCATTTGACATTGAGAGCATAGGCCGTAATTTAGATATATTTTTGAGATGGAAAAATGCAGTTTTACAAATGCTAGAAACGTGGCTTTCTAAGGAAAGATTGCGATCAAGTAGCACACCTAGGTTCCTAACTGATGACGAAGAATTGACAGAGCAACCATCAAGTCTTAGACAGTGTTCTAGGTTATTACAAGTAGAGTTTTTAGGCCCTATGATTAACACCTCTGTTTTTTCTGAATTTAGCAGTAAGAAATTACTCGTCATCCAATTTTTTATATCGACTATGCATTCCATTAGTTTTTCAAATTGGTGTGTTTCACCGGGCTGCGAGGAAATATAGAGCTGCGTATCATCAGCGTAACAGTGAAAGCTAACACCATGTTTCCTGATGATATCTCCCAAGGGTAACATATAAAGCGTGAAGAGTAGCGGCCCTAGAACTGAGCCTTGAGGTACTCCATACTGCACTTGTGATCGATATGATACATCTTCATTCACTGCTACGAACTGATGGCGGTCATATAAGTACGATTTAAACCATGCTAATGCACTTCCACTGATGCCAACAAAGTGTTCAAGTCTATGCAAAAGAATGTTGTGGTCAATTGTGTCAAACGCAGCACTAAGATCCAATAAAACTAATAGAGAGATACACCCACGATCAGATGATAAGAGCAGATCATTTGTAACTCTAAGGAGAGCAGTTTCAGTACTATGATACGGTCTAAATCCTGACTGGAAATCCTCACATATACCATTTTTCTCTAAGAAGGAATATAATTGTGAGGATACCACCTTTTCTAGTATCTTGGACAGAAAAGGGAGATTCGAGATTGGTCTATAATTAACTAGTTCTCTGGGGTCAAGTTGTGGCTTTTTTATGAGAGGCTTAATAACAGCCAGTTTGAAGGTTTTGGGGACATGTCCTAATAACAATGAGGAATTAATAATAGTCAGAATAGGACCTATGACTTCTGGAAGCACCTCTTTTAAGAGCTTAGATGGTATAGGGTCTAACATACATGTTGTAAGTTTAGATGATTTAACAAGTTTATACAATTCTTCCTCTCCTATAGTAGAGAATGAGTGGAACTGTTCCTCAGGGGGTCTATGGTGCACTGTCTGATGCGAAACTGTAGCTGACGGCTGAATGGTTGCAATTTTATCTCTAATAGTATCGATTTTAGAAGTAAAGTAGTTCATAAAGTCATTACTGCTGTGGTGTTGGGAAATGTCAACACTTGTTGAGGCTTTATTTTTCGCTAATTTAGCCACTGTATTGAATAAATACCTGGGGTTATGTTTGTTTTCTTCTAAAAGAGAAGAAAAGTAATCAGATCTAGCAGTTTTTAATGCTTTTCGGTAGGATATGCTACTTTCCCGCCAAGCAATACGAAATACCTCTAGTTTTGTTTTCCTCCAGCTGCGCTCCATTTTTCGGGCTGCTCTCTTTAGGGTGCGAGTATGCTCATTATACCATGGTGTCAAACTGTTTTCCTTAACCTTTCTTAAGCGTAAAGGAGCAACTGTATTTAAAGTGCTAGAAAAGAGAGAGTCCATAGTTTCTGTTACATCATCAAGTTGTTCTGAGGTTTTGGATATGCTAAGGAATTCGGATACATCAGGAAGATAACTTAAAAAGCTGTCTTTTGTGGTAGAAGTGATGGTTCTTCGATACTTGTAACAAGAAGTAGAATTTACAATTTTGGCTATATGGAGTTTACACAGAACTAAATAATGATCTGAGATATCATCACTTGGCTGAATAATTTCAACACTATCAACATCAATTCCATGTGACAGTATTAAATCTAGAGTATGATTTCGACAATGAGTAGGTCCTGAAACGTGTTGTCTAACACCAATAGAGTTCAGAATGTCTATAAATGCTGATCCCAATACATCTTTTTCATTATCGACATGGATATTAAAATCACCAACTATTAAGACTTTATCTGCAGCCAGAACTAACTCGGATGTAAAATCACCAAACTCTTTAATAAAGTCTGTATGGTGCCCTGGTGGCCTGTATACAGTAGCCAGTACAAACATAACAGGGGATTTATCATTAACATTGGTTTCTCTGGATAATGTTATATGAAGCACCATTACTTCAAACGAGTTATACTTGAAGCCTGCCCTCTGAGAAATCCTGAAAACGTTATTATAAATTGAAGCAACACCTCCCCCTTTGCCTTTTAGACGCGGCTCGTGTTTATAACAATAATCTTGGGGGGTGGACTCATTTAAAATAATGTAATCATCAGGTTTTAGCCAGGTTTCTGTCAAGCAGAGCACATCTATATTATGATCAGTTATCATATTATTTACAAAAAGTGTTTTCGTAGAAATGGATCTGATATTCAATAAGCCAATCTTTATCATTTGTTTATCCATATTGCATTTGTTTTTTATTTGTTGAACCTCAATTAAATTGTTAATCTTAACTTGGTTTGGACGTTTTTTTGTATTTTCTAGTTCGGTGAACAGACACAGTCTCTATAGTGTGATATCTAGGTGAAAGAGTCTCTATGTGCTGAGAATTAACTGACCTCTGTGACGGGAGGCAGCTAGCAGACGGTCGGTTTAGCCAGTCTGTCTGCTTCCTGACCTGGGCCCCAGTTAGTCAAGTATAAACACTAAGACTATTTGCCATATTTCTAGACAGAAGAGTGGCGCCACCCCAGGAGGGATGAAGACCATCTCTTTTAAACAGGTCAGGTCTGCCCCAAAAGCTCGTCCAATGGTCTATATAACCTATGTTATTCTGTGGGCACCACTTAGACATCCAGCCATTGAGTGATGACAATCTGCTATGCATCTCATCACCACGGTAAGCAGGGAGGGGACCAGAGCATATTACAGTGTCTGACATCGTGCTTGCAAGTTCACACACCTCTTTAAAGTTATTTTTAGTGATCTCCGACTGGCGAAGTCGAACATCATTAGCGCCGGCATGAATAACAATCTTACTGTATTTACGTTTAGCATTAGCCAGCACTTTTAAATTTGCCAAGATGTCAGGCGCTCTGGCTCCCGGTAAACATTTGACTATGGTGGCTGGTGTCTCTATATTCACGTTCCGTACAATAGAATCGCCAATAACTAGAGCACTTTCATCAGGTTTCTCAGTGGGTGCATCACTGAGTGGGGAGAACCTGTTTAATGTTTTGATCGGAACAGAAGAGCGGTGTTTTGACCCACGACTACGCTGCCTCACCGTCACCCAGTTGCCCTGCTGCAGGGGCTCTGCTGGAACCGGACAATGTACAGGAATCCCTGAGCTAGACGCATCCAAAGCCATATCTAGAGCCCTAACATTCTTACTGTCCTCAATTAAAGTTTGGATGCGTGTCTCTAATTCTGAAATCTTCTCTGTCAGCCTAACTGTTTCCCTGCATTTATCACATGTGAATCCCTCATCAGCGACAGAGATAGATAAACTGTACATGTGGCAAGAGGTGCAAATAACAATTGTAGGAGAAGCCATTACTCACCGTGCTTGATGAAATATTCTTACTGCGGTTGTTTGATGAACTTGTGGAAAACTGCAGCGTGAGAGAGGAGAGGAGAGGAGAGGAGAAAAGAAAACGCTAATGACAAGCTAACGAGTGCTAACGCTTAAGTGCTAACGCTGTTCTTAATCAGAACAGAACATCTGCAGGCTTCCCTGTCCAGCAGTGCTCCGAGAGACATGCCAGCGATCAATCATGCCAGAACCGCCACCGACTGAAGGGCTTTGAGGAAGTCTGGAATGAAAAACACAGAGCAGAAAAACTAAGACAGAACGTAGAGTTTTTGTAGGTAGTGGTTTTGGGAGAACAGCATGGTTGTTGGCTGTGATTTCTTGTCAAGCACAATAAAAAATAGGGTGTATTTATATGTAGTCATCTCTACAAGAACCAAAAAAAAAGACTTCTGAATTGCAGTGTATGTATTTTTTAAAAGGCAAATTTCAGCATATTTCTGTCAGGACAACTGATTGACATGGTATGTTAATAACAGTGTTAATGTGTTTGGCATTGGCGGAATAGATCTGCTACCCCAGAGGAAGCACAGAGACATGCTACTGCCAATACATCCACAACATGCTGCTGTGAGCATTTAAGAAATACTGCTGCTTCACATATATGAAATAACCCCTATATAGTATACATTAATGGACCTGTAGCAGATCTATAAAGGTGGAGCTAGGGAAGGTGGGGGGTTTCTGGAACGCACTGCAACTGCTACAGCAAGCACTATCCAAGTATTTGAATGTTGAGCAGCAAGCTCATTGGCTACCTATACAGGGAAAAAAACAGCTGTGCCATGTGATTATGATGTCATTATGTCAGATTGATTTTCGGACTGCACCATCTAGAGTTTCATGCTCATGGGTGTTGCAGTGCATCAGTCCAAAAGAAGTGAAATAAAGTGCATCCATTCAGGGCTGTGGACAAATAAAAAAACCTATCACGATTTTTTGATCAATTTTGCGATTTCGATTTTAATTACGATTTTGACACACACAGAACTTCAATGTCTCTAGAACAGATATAAGTCAAAATAATCACTAAGTAAAGATGTCAAACAATATGTCTAGACATATGGAAAAAATAAATAAAATAAAACCATGTTCAGGAATATTATTTTTCTTCTTTTCTTCTTTTCTTTTTTTTTTTTTTGGCTTGCATTGGTCATAGAGCTCACTGTAGCGATACCTCAGCTGTTATATGTTTTGCCCAATATATTTATTGACCAAGGGTCACATGTCTGCAGTGCGTATACAGTAAATTATTTGTACGCGGTTCAAAAGCAGCAACGAGAGCGCATTATTGTAACGCTAAAGCACATTAAAATAATGCGCGAGCGCAAATCTATCCACTCACACCAGTGATGCACGGGTCAATGTATTAATAACCCGCACCCAACCGACGTTTTCAACTAACCCACCCGCAACTCAAACCGCAAAAAAATAAAAATAAAATATTGTACCCGACCCGCATTTTTAAAAAACAGTAAATGCTCATCGTAGTGTCATTGGACCATAGGAACGTAGCCATAAATAACTAGGCAAAAAAAAACGTAATAGGCTATATTATAATTTCGTCCAGAATTACTAAAAATCATCAGTAAGCTCATAATTTGTACTAAAGTAGTCTAGTCTGGCTATGTCTATTTTGATGTTTCTGTTCAGCAGACAGTGAGGCTCGGGTTTGGTCCGATCAGAGCTCGTGAGCAGAGAGGCATTTCTGAATATCCTGATCCGCTCGCTCATTCTGTGGGGTCTCGCTCAACCCAGAATGGCCTGCTGGTTTGCAAATATGCAAGGAGTCATTTTATTGTTTAGTAATAAACTAGTGTTTTCTGTGTCGCTTCAAAGATGAAGTTGACAATGCAGACTCGCCATGAACGCTGGAGAGAAATGCACATTTCATATGGATTACATCATCAGAGAGTAGCCCATTTATTTTGGTTTTAATATTTTCGTTTAAAAGAAGACATTTCAAGCTGTCTGTAATATATAACCTATATTTCTCAAATCTGTGAAGCACACGCTGAGTTTAGTTCACATGCAATGCAAGTGATCGTGCCGGAGCCTTATTACATTGTCTGCTAGGCTATATATTTGCTTCTTATTTATTAAATACGGGCAACTGATTGATAAAACATTGATAAAAATTAAGATACAATTTATACAAAACGAAAATCTTTTAAAAATAGTTTTCTATAAACAAAACTTAATGAAGTCGTCAAAATCATGTTTTACCAAAAACAGCGCCGTTGCTCCCCATGCAGTCTTCTTCTCAACCAACACCAGTGTGCAGCATTAGGATTGTGCGATGGCAACCACAGTACAATGGCGCCAGTACGCTCACCACACACCAGCTACAGGTGGAGAGGAGAGTGAGTCAAAGAGCCAGTCAAGTGGATGGGGATTATTAGGAGGCCTCGATTGACAAGGGCCAGTGGCAGCAATTTGGCCAAGACACCAGGGTTACACTCCTATGTGCCATGGGATTTTTAATGACCACAGAGGGTCAGGACTTCAGTTGAACATATCATCCGAAAGATGGTGCTTTTTGACAGTATAGTGTCCGTGGCACTGTACTAAGGCATTAGGACCCACACAGACCACAGGGTAAGCACCTCCTGCTGGCCTCACTAACACCTCTTCTAACAGCAGCCTTTTTTCCCCATGAGGTCTCCCGTACATCCACTGACCAGGCTCAACCCTGCTTTCCTTCAGTGGGCAACCAGTCTTGGGCTGCAGGGTGATATGGCTGTGGCCACTGTAGTTTTATGCACAACCATAATATTTCACAAGTTCGTTTGCTCCTTTTTTTTGTACTTGAGAGTTGTAACTATTCATGAGCTTTGGGAAAAATGCAATGTTCATCAGTGTCCGTTTAACCCAGCAGTTTAATCAATGGAGGGGAGGTGGGACAAATAATACACCACCCATCCTACCTGTACAACAACCGGACAACATTGGAGAAGTTGATATTGCTGGTTACTGCATTTTTATATTCAATAATATTCTTCAAAATAAGACACTAGCAACACTTTTTTTTTGTTTATTTTTAGCTAGTTAAACTGAAGCCAAACCTGAAAAGGGAGTCCGAAAGACTATCCTATCAAAACAGAACTCTTACCAAGAGTTCCTGGACACGTATCTTAGTTGTAATTCATTAGTGGGGATTATGCTAATTGTGAATGAGCATGCACATGTGCCCTATTTTCAATTGATTGGCATTTATTAACACAAGTTTATAACAATCAAATCTAATGTTTACGACACGTTTGTGAATCCCGAGGAGACTTTTCAGGAATGTCTGTTTAACGGGCAAATGGCTTATGTATTTACACAAGTTTCTTGAATGATGCCCAATGTGCGTTTTGCGTTGGGAATGCACATACTTTACATATCAATTCAGACCAACTGTTCCTTAGACCTCTGAAACTAACCGGATGTAAAAACACCCTGGGAAGTGCATGCTTAATAGATCCTTGTTGACAATAAGTAGAAATGGCCTGAAGCCTGAAAAACAAACAGTAGCTTTTTCAAGACAATATAAAACTGTCACAGACAGGACTGCTATGCAAGCTTTAGTCATCTCTTTTGCCTCGCACCATAAACTGCCTCTTATATATGCACAAAACAGAGAAGGAAAACCTGAGGGAGGGCACGATACATCATTAGGGTTCTGCCCCATGAGCATGTATCACAGATATATCACACTCACACACACTCAGCTGTATCTCACCCCTGCCCTTTCATTTCTATGAGTCATGATACACAATGCCACCACAGAGAGACATCACTCTTCCTGTTTATAGCCCCTCTGTTTAATACTCTTTTCATAAATTCAAATCATTTAATGTGCGTTAAGGGTGAAACTAGGAGGGTCGATGTCTTTTATAGCATTCTCATGTTTCTAAGTGGTACAAAGTGACATTTTATGAGTTGGTAAGGCTATAATGACTACACATTTCATTAAAATGTAATATTTAAAGCAATATTTCAACAAAGCAATATTTTGAAAAAAAGATTATCACAAAAAACTTGGAGGGGCAGTCGTTTCAGTTTGCCTTTGTTGATTGAATGGAGGCAGATCAGTTGGGAAAAAAATCATTGTGATGCACATACAATGATTGGAGAATTGTGTAATTTCACAATATTGCTATGATCTTTTGATTAAAAATTATGCAAAAACATGGTACAAAAATATATACATGAACGAGCCATTTAAGTCCTTTAAAGTCAATAACTTCGAAAAGATAGAGGGGAGAACTTTAACCTTGTCACGATTGAAACTGTGTCACTTTTGCACTTGACAAGCTTTGTAAGAACATTCTGTTATTTGGGAATGAATGATTGTTTTTTGTAATGAAGGGTCAGAATGACATTTCACACTCTAAACTGGGGTAGCGTTGGACGATTAATGTAATGTAGTGGGTAATTGCTGTAATTGTGTAACTATAATTAGTTTAATTTTGCGGTTGAGTACTCAGCACTGGAAAGGTGCACGCTGTGCCAAAGAGTTGAAAGGAATAGACACACACATTTTATGACTGGTATGAGAGCTTTGATTCTAAGTCACCATTGAAATAGTATGTTATTGTAAATCTTAATGGGAGAGCCAGACAGACAATATTTTTCCTGTTTGCATGATAAATAGATCTGATACGACAAGGGCCTATTATCAGCCATTTCCATTCACCTCTGCTGCCATTGCACCTGGTTTTCTCATCCTTCCTGCCATCCCCTTCTCCCCCTTTCCTTCATTATTTTATTCTAGGCTGATCTCTTGGAATGATAGCATTCAGGTCAAGAGCACTGTAAGGGGCCCAAAGGTCTTTCTGTCCATATAAACAATTTCAATCAGCCAGAGATGTGCTATAAACCTTAAGGGAGTGGTGGTGTTTATCACACTAAATCTCAGAAATGAGGACGCCTTGAGGATCAGAGAGATATTCATAAAGCAATTAAGTGCATTGCTTTGTTAAATTGAATAATACCATCCATCTAAGGTTTCTATTAACTAACTTGGTTATTTTATATAGATGTATTTTGTTTGCAATAAATGGATATACATTGATAAAACTGAAACAGAGAAATTAGAAATTGATTGATTTTTCAGTTTTAATGGTCTAATTTTAATAATCAAAAAGTGCAGCTAATATTTACAGAGATTTACTGTTTAAATTAAAAGCAGAACTGGTTTTTGTAAATTTTTTACAAACTAATTACATCATAAATGGATGATCTTGAATGTAATAAGGAGCTAATTGAGGTAATAGTCATTTTAAGACCATCACCATATTTTTACTATTCTTGCACACATCTGCTAAACTCTAGCGACTCTGTTTTGATGGGATAGTAAAGGTGAACGGTTTGTCATATTGACCTTGCCTCACCTCACTATTATGCAGGGATGGGGAAAAAATGAACCAAATACCAGGATTTGCATAACATGACAACTAAAACTGATTGAAGCAATGATGTGCATATGACTGGAATATTTTAATGTAGTGTCTCATTTTCATAAGCTGAAAGCCCAAAGGGCTTATTGAGGTAAACACAACTGCATTCTGATTCACAAATGCTGCAGTTTTAAATGATTGGGTTGGGCTTATAGGTTTACCATCTCCACACACAAATGAGAAACAAAACGCTGAGTTTGGCATGTCAAATTTCTACCCATACTTGGGCATGTTCTGACAAGCTCATCAACAATTCCGCTAAACATTGATTTAAAAAGGCATCCTTGAAGTATCACTGCTCTTTTTTTAGGGCCTCCTGTGTACATTTCTTGCCGTCCACCCCGGCAGGCGTGTAATGGTCTAATTCTCTCTTGGGAGCCATTATTAGCTCGAAGGTTAGTGCCGTCAGACTGAATGAATGGTAAGCCTAATTAAAGTTGATGGAGAACAAGAACAGGAAGGATGATCTGGCAAAACTCCAGCTTCTGTTTCCACGATTGGGACTGTGACCCCCGTTAAACAGAGTCATATAGACCCATAATATTATTCAGATTAGGTTTTAGAGACCAATTGAAAACCATATATGGCCTATTAATTAAAAATGAGGCAGATATCAAATTTAAAGTACGTTTGTTAGTGTTACATACAGGTACATCAAAGAAAAATGACCGACTGATCATTTGACACTTTACAAGATTATTAACTTATGCATAAAATAAAATGGAAAAACTTCAAATTACGTTTTTCGGATGTACAGTATATTGAGCTGCATTGTCAAGAGTCAAGACTTAACAATAAAATTCAAATTCAGCTATACTACCTGGTAAACATTATTGTTTTTTTGGTAGTTGTGTATCTCTTGGAACAAATTTTTAGGGGTGATTGTGTTGGTTTCAGAAGTGCAAGAAGTGATCATTGAAACAGTGATAGGCCATTTGGGATGCTGCAAGAAATGTCCTTTTGACCTTACGTTAGCATTAGCGAGTGGAATAACGCTTTGAAATAATGCTTTGAAATCAGACTAATTGGACACGTGCTTTGAAGTACAGACCAACAGAATAAGGTTATTAAATGAACTACGGCATGAGAACGCTGGATGAATCAACAGACATTTAGCCTGCAACCACTGTTTAAAACCAAGCCCTGTAAAACAAGCTGACAAGCTGAGTTTACTTGTTTTATTTGAGGAGGGCAAATGCTTTGACTGTTATGAGCTGCATAGGAAAATATACTGTGCATTCAGTATGTCAACTTTATTGTGGAATAATTCTGCTGCTACATTGAATATTTATTGCTGTGATCATGCAAGTGTGTGAACCAATTTGAATCCTGAAAACAGTTGTTCATCTGATCAAAGGAAGTCCTTTCGACAAGACCTCCCATTATTGGATGATTCAGTATTACTGCCATTCACATGCTTGTGTCGTCCTTGAGCAATTCATTATGTGTTATTACCAGGGTTGTGTGCCATTCGGAAATGCTTTTTAAATTCTAATTCAGTTCCTGATTTTGCATTGGTAGCAAACAGGATGCACAAGTGCAATTCATATTTTAATGTAAGGCAGCAGAATTGAAGTGAATTGAAAGTTTGAATGAATTCTGCCATCATTTACTCACTCTCATGCCATTCCAAACCTTTCAGTATTCTGTGGAACAAGAAGATATTTTGAGCAATGTCTCTTCTTTCATGTTCCACAGAAGAAAGACAACGTGAGGGTGAATAAATTATGTAGTTTTAATTCTTGATTGTTGTTTTGCTTTCATTTTCAGCATGTGATCTTATAGATGCTGCTTGTAGTACTGATTTTGTAATCTCTTTGCTTTTAGTGGAGTTCATGTACCTGGATTTGGCCTCTTTGACATCCGTACGAAACTTTGTCCAGAGATATAAAGCCAAAGGTTTGCCACTACACGTCCTTGTCAATAATGGTATGTGAATTCCTCAATTTCTCTACTCTAACTAGTTCTAAAAATGCAGTTTTTGTTAAAGCATTCATTCTTTTAGGTCCATATTCATTTATCCATAGACATTTTAACATTTCACATTGCATTTATAAATATGGACAATGAACAAACATGAAATTTCAATAATAATAGAATATTTTTTTACTATAACCTAACACAATTGCTGTTCATTGTTAGTTTGTAATACTTAATCTGTTCATGTTAACAAATTGAACCTTACTGTGAAGTGTTAGCTATTTATCACATTTAAGGGCTGTACACCCTGTCTCTCAACCTGAAATCTCTTGCGTCCTCCTAACCTCGCTCTGTTGGACATGTCTGGTCTGTGTCCTGAGGGCCTTAGGGGTTGTTTGTTTTAACTGAGTGACTTTTATTTAGAAGCCTGCCCCAGGGAATGTCCCAAAATGACAGGAGCAGTCACACACTGTCCTCTCCCTAACAGAGAGAATAAATAATTCACGCTCCCCTTTTCCTGTTTGTTCACTGTGGCACGCACCCCTCCCCTGATGCCGGTTGATGGGCAAATGCATTTGTGCCACCCCACTGAGGATCTAATGATGTAGAAAGGTCAACTCTTGACCTCTCTAGTGCCCTGACTGGACAGGGCACTGCATGTGTCTGAGGGTATAGTCGAGGGACATCGATTGTCTTTTCAGAGATCCTTCAATCACGGATCAGTAACATTAGGATGCATTGGGTTTAACTTTCCAGTAGGGTTGGACAATAAACCATAATGGGTTGAACCAAAATGTATGTTGATAAAGATAAGCTTTTGATATTTCTAGTAAACACATCAGAAATAAACATAATTTATAGCAAGAAAAAACTGCCATCCAATATTAACCAAAA
The DNA here is from genome assembly GCF_003368295.1 of Carassius auratus. Classification (NCBI taxonomy): domain Eukaryota; kingdom Metazoa; phylum Chordata; class Actinopteri; order Cypriniformes; family Cyprinidae; genus Carassius; species Carassius auratus. The sequence continues at coordinate 9,710,763 of NC_039268.1, read as the reverse complement.
CTCAAAGATCTTTATCACAACCCGCCAAAAGAGTGGGGTTTAACTTGAAGAAATTATAACAGAAATATGTTACCTTAAGGATAATTTACAGTCTTGCATCGCCCTGAAGGGATTTATTCTGCAATAACAACTGGCTGGATTTACATTACACTGCTTATTACATTGCTACTTGCTAATTAAGTAAATAATTAGATACAAAATATTGATTTGAAATGAAATATTTTATTAGCTCTTTAAATCTTTAAAGCAGTTGCTATCAAATGCCTTTAAAGCTAGACAAAGTTTAATCAAGACTGACGTTTAAGGCATAATGTACATTGGTATCATTCCCTAGAGAGAGAGCGCAGCAGTGTGCTTTGAGAGATGTGAAAGAAGCAGTGGTCTCAAACACCTGGATGAATGTATGTTAATTAGCATTGCTAATGCCAACAGTTGTTATCTGGTAATAAACACTGGGACACACCAAGTGACCGTTGACCAACATTGGGCCACCGTCGAGTGTCTGTCAGACAAGTTTGGCACACATTGGCTCTCGTCAGGCTCATGTTGATGGCATTTTGCCCAATTAAACATGTTGAATCAGCTGTGGGGCCATCGGTGAGTGAGAACTCTGATTGGATATTCAGCTTATTGAATAAATCTAGAATTAAAGCAAAAGTGATGAAAGCATTTCAATACGCAAATATTTTCATAACATGAGCCACTTAAAATGAAGAAAGATATCAACATAACTGTTATTCAAAATGGTAAGCAAGAGCTGCTTTGTTTGTATTTTGTAAATCTTCGTATATCTTTGTTTCCATTTCTCCTTTATAATGATGAATATATACTATTGATAACACCGTCAACACCATTGTCAACACAAGTATTCTGGAGAGCTGTGTAATAATATTCTAAATATTATTTTTAAGGAATATCATGCTAAGATGTTTTTTTTTTCACTCATTTTAATTTATGCAGATCTGCAGAACTGAAAAAACTGTACTTTGTTGTAAATTAATTGTTATTTTTAATTAGATTTTATTTTTAAAAGATTTAATAAATTAAGATATCAGTTTATTTCGAAACGAAATTTGTATTAAATAATAAAACACAGAATCCAGAATCCAAAATAAAATGTAAAACATAAAATGGGTTTCACGAGGCCCTAAATTAAAAGGTATCTTGGATGAATATCAGTATGATGTGGAAAGAAATATCATGTTAATATCTTTGGCATATTGCCCAGCCCTACTTTCCAGCATGAGATAAATGAAAGAAAAACATATTGTTGATTTAATGTGCTAAGGACATTTTTATAATCCTGATTACTGTTTTCTCCTGCGAACTGAGCTGTAATTCTGTTAAGAGCAAAATAATGATGAAACAGGTTTTCGAGAGCACAAGCTTATTCCCGCATGAATGCTGGTGCTCTGTCTTGGTCAGGGTTTTAAACTAGATTACATCCATTTAATATTGGCATCCACCAACTTTAATTATCTTGTGCCGCTCCTTTTAAAGACATAGAAATGCATTTCTGCAGAGGGATATTTTTATGTGTGAATGTGATGCATGATGTTCTTCACATCTTTTTATCGGAAACATTACTTCTTAGCGAGACCATGAATTAAGCAGAAAGAGACACGTTAGACATTAGTTTAGGAAATGGTTATTTGCTAGTTCAGTTTCATGTAAAGACATCTCCGATATCCTTCTGTGTGTGTTAAAAGCCATTTAAAAAGACTGAAATCAATAAACCAGCAATACATAATCCACAGTATTCAGAGAGCTGAGTGTAGTGCAATGTTCTCTGAGTGTGTGAAGTTCATCGCTTTTCAAACCAGAGGTAAGAGTGACTCACGAGTCATTTTCAAGGTTTGAATACTTGATCAAGCCGAGTAGGATTATTCCTGGTGGCCTACATATTCTGTCTGTTCATAATATATCAGCAATGATGTTCCTTTATGTCTGCAGCTGGCGTTATGCTTGTTCCGGAGAGGAGAACAGAGGATGGATTTGAGCTACACTTTGGGCTAAACTACCTGGGCCATTTCCTGTTAACCAACCTGTTGCTGGATGTGCTGAAGAAGTCAGGCAAACCTGGGAAATGTTCCCGGATAGTCGTTATGTCTTCAGCTACACACTATGGAGGAAGATTAACTCTGGATGACTTGCAGGGAAGGTTAGAAGCTTTTTTTGAATTATAATTGAGATTCTCTTCTTGCCTCAAGCCTTTTTTGAATGGAAAGGACAAGCTGAATCTTAAATATAAGATTTAATCTTCCTACTTCTATTTAAAATTTAAATATATTCGATTGAGCCCTTGCCTATTGCTGAATGTATAGTGTAAAGATGTACAATTTAGTTTTCTGTGATTGCATTTATTTTTATATTTTTGTAATTTTATTTTGTACTCTTTTCAGATATCCATTTATAATCTTATCAATATTTTTAAATAGAAAAAAAAAAAAAAAACGTAATTTGGAAGTAATAGGCTCTTTTCTTCCCGGTTTTGACCGCCCTCATCAGAACGCTCTGTTTGAATAGGCATGGCAGATTGTAGACTCGGAAGTAAATGCCCACTGCTATCACGTAATAAAAACTTGTGTGATGTGACATTACCGTCAGATCCAATATAGTCATCACAGCATTGTCTCAAACGAGTTGGGCCTTGTTTGTAAATGAATCTGAATATGTGAATTCCAGTGTAGCATTTGAAATTATTGCCTTTTTAGTCATTTTGACAAAAAAAAAAAAAAAAAATTGATTTTAATATTAGTCATTTATCAGCTGAAAATAATGAAAATCATGAAAATTATATAAAATAAACAGCATTAGCCAGAATTGTAATATTCCCATGAAACAATCAGAAAAGGAATAAACCCCTAATATTCTTAAAGGAGAAAATGTCTCCCTCTTTCATCATAAACACAGATCTTCTTGTAGTGCAGATTTGTCCATCCTGTTTGCATTTGCTTTATTCCTCCAAATATTGCCACTATTCTATTTTTCCTCGGGTCTACTTTTATTGCTTTTCAATCTTGAGAGTCCTCATCCGTTACTGCAGCAATGTACTGCAGAGACCCAACGGCTCAAGGACACTGTCGCTATAACATGCAGCGTGATTCAGAGCACCATGTGTCTGTTGATTGACTGAATGCAGCAAAGCCTCCTGGGAGGCAGAAAGGGGTGGTTATGAGTGTTACAATAAATACTGACAACCAAGAAATTTAATACAGCAAACAAGGTGCCCGTCTCCAACTGGCGATGACTTCTTGTCACGCAGTATGTTAAATTGGGGTGGGGGTGGGGGGTGTCATGCTGTGGGTTGGCACAGAACATTCCTAATAAATATGTACTTCAAGGTGAGAGAGAGGGAGTGAGGCAGGGGTGGGCACAAAGACATCTGCTAGTATAAATAACGGATAAATGAGTCAGCTGAAAGATTAGACATGGATTCTTGATTCTAGGGCATTCTAGGACTTCGAAACTTAAAGGGGGCGTGAAATACTCGTTTTCACTCAATATCCTGTTAATCTTGAGTACCCTTTAGAGTAGTACTGCATCCTTCATAACTCCAAAAAGTCTTTAGTTTTATTATATTTATAAGAGAAAGATAGTCTGTACCGTTTTTTCCCTGAAAAACATGAGTGGCTGGAGGCGTGACGTGTGGGCGGAGCTAAAGAATCACGAGCGCCAGTAGGCTTTTGCGTTGAGAGCGCTAGAAACTGTGACATTACCGTGAGGAAAAAACCATCATCCAAAACAAACCATGGCTAACAGTCAGATTCAGCGTATATTTATGATCCAGAATCAGATCCAGAGGCTGAAATTGAACAAGAGCAGCATCAGCAACGACGTCTCTATGTGGTATGTATTGAAACTGTATACATTTGCTTAGCGGTTTTGGAAAATGACTAAGTTCCACTTTATGTCGTCTTTTTTTTTTTTTTTTTTTTTTTAAATGACAACATCGTATGTTGTTTACTTGATGTGCTGACGCGCCGATAGCTAAGTTAACAATACAGAGATATCTGAAGCAGTTTTACTCACCGCCTGTGGTTCCAACACACGATCGTGACCCTTTTTCGTTGGGACTGCATTATCCTTAAGAAATAAACGATATGCAAATCCGACATCAAACTGGGCCTTGTTTGTAAAACAAGCATCTTCGAAATGCAGGGAACAAACAAAAACACTTGCACAGCTCCGTTGATGCTCTTTAAAGATAAACTGCATCCACTGGTCCCTTAATGCTGTTTTTTTTTTTTTTTGGGGGGGGGGGGGGGTAATCTGTGCAGGGTTGTCTTGCCCTGGCAACCAAAAACACACTTCTTTTGTGACATTTCGCTCTCGCTCTGATCAGTGAATGTCTCTGCTCTGCTCTACGGGACCTCTAATCCTGTCAGGTTTAAGTTCAATATATTTGAATATTTGCAGAATCATTCATAACGATGTAAAAATGTTGAAACAAATTTCCTTTTCACCTGACGTCACCAAGCCTTCTCATTTTCCAGCTCTCTTTCAACTGTCTGTTGTACAGAGATCACGTCCTCTGATCCCATTCTATTATGTAAAGCTCATTTTTAATGATCCAATCAATTCCTGGTGCATAAAATCAAGTTCCGCCCATTTTTTTTCTTTTTTTCATTGAATATCCTATTTCATTCAGAAAATGAAGGTGAAAATTATGTTTATTATTGTTAACTAAAACGGCAATTATTCAAATGAAATGTATATACTTAAATATTCTAGTTGCCATAAACTTGAAATAACAGAAATGTTACATGAAAAACCTAAATGGAAAGCTATATAGAAAAATATTTAAGCTATAAAGTAATATAAGTGAATGATCAGACTTGAAGCATCAGCACATCAGCATGCACAGTCTTGTCATAATGGGTTTACAAATGCAAATTACAGTAAACAACACATTAATGATCATTGCAACCAAAATAGCTGTTTGACTACACTCAATGTCTCTTTTTTTATTCTCTCTCTTGATCAGGATGTGTTATAGTGCTCATGGTGCATACGCCCAGAGTAAGCTGGCCCTGCTGCTGTTCTCCTACCACCTGCAGGACCAGCTGTGGGTCAGAGGTGACTCTGTAACCATTAACGCAGTGGACCCAGGCATGGTGGACACAGCCCTGTATGACAATCTGTCTAGCCCTGCCCAGCTGGCCAAGAAACCTTTCGCAAAACTGCTCTTCAGGGTAAGGCAAATCATATTGCCCTCTATAAAACATCATTAGTCAAGTTTACTGGAGGATAATAATAATTGCCTGGACATGTTTGGAATGCCTTATTTCACTTAAATAACTTGCCAAACTTTGGAAAGTCAGCCAAACTAGGCCTGAGTCACTGGCGTGATGATTTAATAAGACATCTGTCTGTGTAGAGCTTCAGTTTCACTCATGTTTAGGTTCATTTTTTGCAGGCTTTTACTGAAAGGACAGATAGAGGACAGGAAATGAGGTGGAATTGGACTAGACTAGACACTAGAATGAATGTACCGCTTTTAATTGGTTGTAAACAAAAATGAAAATTTTAATAACAATAGGACAATGATTATTTTCATATTATAGACCAGGGGTGCCCAACCCTGCTCCTGGCGATTGACTGTGTTTATGTTTGATTAGGACTGGAGCTGAACTTTCCAGGACAGTCATTCACCAGGAGCAGGGTTGGGAACCCTGTTATAGATGATAACCGTTAAATGAAAAATAGTTCAAAGCTGTTCTTTTTATGATAAATAAATTAAGGAATGAATGGATGGATGGATGGATGGATGGATGGATGGATGGATAGATGGATGGATGGATGAATAAATAAGTAGAAAATATATAAATTAATACATTTTGTGACACTTGCATGATAATGCAAAATATAAACTATAGGTAACTATTATTTAGAAATTAGTAGTTGAGAAAGTTTGGTCACACTTTACTTTAAGGTCCAATTCTCGCTACTAGCAGACCATTAACTGTTATTTTGCTGTTATTAATAGTTAGTAAGGTAGATGTTAAGTTTATGTATTAGTAACTATTAGGGGTGTAGAATACTATAAGTACTAATAAACACCCAAGATGTTAAAGGGGTCATATGATGCGATTAAATTTTTCCTTTCTCCTTGGAGTGTTATAAGCTCTTGGTGCATAAAGAAGAACTGTAAATTTGCAGAGACTAAAGTCTCAAATCAAAAGAGATATTCTTTATCAAAGTTAAGACTCTGCCACACCCCCATATGTCTACATCACTATGTGGAAATATTTGCGTAATGCCTCCCAAATGTTCACGCAAAGAAAGAAGGTGTGGTTTCAGTAACAGCAGTTAGTATTGAAGCAGTCATGTCAGGGAGATGCTGTATGTTTCTAGGCGAAAGCAAAAGCACTTTATTTGGCCTTCCAAAAGTACTATATTTTTCGGACTATAAGTCGCACCTGAGTATAAGTCGCATCAGTCCAAAAATACTTCATGATGAGGAAAAAAACGTATATAAGTCGCACTGGACTATTAGTCGCATTTATTTAGAACCAAGAACCCAGAGAAAACATTACCGTCTCCAGCCGCGAGAGGGCGCTCTATGTTTTCAGTATAGACTACAGGAGCACTGAGCAGCATAGAGCGCCCTCTATGAAAAAAAGAGCCAAACTATGAAAAAAAACTGTGACTTATAGTCCGGAAAATACGGTAGATGCTTTTAGGAATCTTTAAGATTATTTACAACAGAACAGCAACACATTTTATGGACGACCATTTCATGAACGTAGGAGAGGAGGTAATTCTGACTTTGCTACGACAATCTGGTGCTTCTGAATCAGCTACTGGATGTATGTTTTGTTATTAGTTTTAAGTATTTGCTATTGAATGTTCAAATGGAATGTTCAAACACATGCAAGCTTCATCACTGTGTCTGTCACGCGACTCTGTTCCCTTTTTGAACTGATCGTAAAACTAAGGACATTATTAACCGTCTTTACATTCATTTTGAAGAATGAAGCTCTCCATAATGGAAAGTGCTTTTGGTGTTCGGCCAATCACAATGCACTGGGTCAGTTGGCCAATCAGAGCAGACTGCACTTGTCAGAAGGAAGGGGAATAAAACGACCTACAATAATGTACAGTATTTGAAAAATAATGTGTTTCTTGAACATTAAAACATGTCAACATATTCTGTTACACAAATAAACAAAACAATGATCTTTAATAAAGCATCATATGACCCCTTTAATAATAGGGTTGCTAATAAGCAACTAGTTAATAGTGAGAATTGGTCCTTATACTTAAATTGTTACATAAAGTTTTGTCTGAAATAAAATAAGTTTAAGATTTTAATATTGTATATGTATTTTTATATTTGTATTTGTTTAATAACCCGTGTTGGGACCCTTACTGTTTAAAAGCTCTCTTAAATATTTAGTTAATTTTGTAGTTAAATTTGTAATAAAAAATTAACTAATATCACTGATAACTGTCATTACTTATCAGTCCAATATATAATTCCCAGCATTCATATCTAAAACACAATAAATGTAGGGAGTTCATGAATATTGTCCCTCAGAAACATTGCGTCTGTGTGAAACACGCTTCAGAGTTACTGACAGAGGCCGTTGTGAAAGGTGCACTGTTAAATGTCAACACTTTATGACAAACCCATCTGCCCCAATATGTTGCAATAAGGCATCGTGACAGTGTGGTGTGTCCCGGGAGACACTGTTTTCACTCTTTCTGTTCTTCTTCTCCATCTGTCTGTCTTTCCCAATCTCTTAGAATTCCGTCTTGAAATCTAAAGGTTTGGCGCTTCTGTGTCAGGGTGAACAATAATTGGATTTAGCTTGTCTCTTTCCTTCAAAGCTTTGTGTGTGTTTGTGTGTGTGTGTTAATCAGACATGATTCTTTCATCTTCCTTGAGTATTTGTTAAATCTTGTATTTCAAATCAGTGTTAGAAAATGAATACAAAAATGAGAAATGAAAAATAAAATCTACAATACACATAAATATATATATATATCATATTTTGAAATGTGATTTTAGACTTTTGGATCTCACTGTTTACAATATATGTTGCATGCCACCTATAAAGTAAGTACCGTCTATGAGCTCACTGATGTGATGGCTCCAAATTACCAAAATTGCTATCATTTTGGCAGGTTGTTTTACTGTCATCCCTCAGCCAGTCATTGGTTTTCTTCCTGCTCCATTAAATCCAGCTGAGTATGTGCTAAAAGAGCTTCAGAGATGATCAGAATAGCAAACAGCAGCACATGATAGTGTTAAACAGTATATAATTCATTTTCATGTGTGAACAACTCTCTTTGGTTATGCACAATAGACAGGGTAAAGTAACATACGAAATCCGCCACAATGGGCAGTGACCTTCGCCTCTTCTCAAGGGGAATTTTCTGTACTACAAAAGATAATTCATTGTGTAATCTTTTGAATACTAATGTAATTTCCGTGAAACTCGTACCCTTGTTGAGGTGAGATGTGTTGATATTGATTTATTGTGATTGTTATCAGCACGGCAATATCCTTTTGCAGGGGGCTTATTTACGAGTCGGGTTAAGTCACGGTTCACGGCGTCCGTTATGTATGCGGCACAGGAATGGCTGTTGAAAACCCAGAAATTACGGGGCTCAGCGAGGACACGGTGCTGTACATGTTGAAAAGAAAAGATGACAAATTCTGAATGTCTTGAGGGAAAAATATTGTTATTACTAAACAGGCAAAGGCATTTAAAATAGAAAAGCACACCCACTCTAGAGAATACTAATTTCCAGCACTTGGCAGAAAGAAAAAAACTTGGTTTATCCAAGAGCAAAAAATCTTTTTGAGGAAAAAATGTCAAAAATAATGATGCGTTTTAATAGGTTTTTTGTTTCCTGAAAAAGAGTTCTGCTGCTGTGCATGATGTGAATACTGAATGCGTGTACAATTTCTGAAGTTTATTTCTGGAACCGTTTGTGTTTAGAGAAAGAGAATGATCCTATAAATCAAATGCGCTCCAAAACTGAAGTATACCCGCTTTTAAACACTTATTTTACATTCACGCTGCTTTTATTTCTCACCTGGCAGCTTTTCCAGTTGTCAGAATCCAAACTGAGGAATAAAATGTAAAGATATAAAACATTAGGGTAGGGTGGTATGGCTGAAACCTTCGCGATGGGTCAATGTAAACCTTCGCATCTCAATGTAATCTTCACTTAACATTCAAAAAACAATAGTCACGGGTTGTTAATTCAGTATGTACAAATACGAAAAAATATGTTTCTTCATCTCTTTTGACTTCTCTCTTTTTATTTGGAACATGAAGGATAAAACATGCTTAACTCTTACTTACTAAGAAACAATTAAGTTTATTAAGTTAAGTTTAACTAAGAGTGAACAAAATTTTCGGTTACACTTTATTTTAAGATGTCCTTGTTACAGTGTAATTATACATTTACTGAATAATATTAATTAACTAAATGTACTTACTATAAGGTTAGGGTTTGGAATAAGGTTTGGCTTAGGGTTACTTTCATGTAATTTATTGTTATTATAATACTTAGTACATGCAACATGTAACAAGGGCACCTTAATATAAAGTGTTACCAAAATTAGAAATTTTGTGTATGTATATATATTAGTGCTGTCAATCGATTAAAAAAAATTAACTAATTAATCGCACAATTTTTTAAAATTAATCGCGATTAATCGCGATTAATCACAATTAAAAGACTGAAACTTTTTGGATATGTAAATGTAAAATGTAAATAATTAATGTAAACTCAAGACAAAGAAACTATTTAAATTCAAAATATGATTGTTTATTGGAATTTTTGTTTAACTTGTAACACAGATTTTCTCATGTAAACAACATACCTGCAATAAACCATCAATATCCTCCAAATTAACTGTTGGCTTGAAAGCCATATTTATTACAGAAATAAAAACACAGGCATGTAAGTACCATTTGAATTTCAAAACAATCAATGCCAATAAAAAACAAAAATGATTTCCATGTTGAATTCTAAGTGGACTGCAAAAAAATTCCAAAGTATAGTCATTGCCAGTGCTTTAAGTGGGCCGGTATGCACTGGTACTCAGTACCGCCACTTCCAAATATAGCTCTTGAGCGTACGGCCACCTCTCCGTATGCCCAGAACGTGCTTGTAGCGTACCGGTACGCTCATTTGGACATCTGTTTTAATAGAGGTTTTAATCTTTTACCTGCACTGCCGATTTTCAGAGCGCCCTTCACAATGCAAGCTTCCTAATTCATCCCACCCAGAGCAGAAACTACATTACCCATTCACCCTTAAGTTCAGGCCCGGCGCCACGAGGGGGCAAAAGGGGGCAATGCCCCCTCAGATCTGACTTGTGCCCCCTCTGTTTCATTTTTGTATCCATGGTTAAAAATAAATGGCCAACCTTTTGAGTTAAATAATAATTTAACCTTATCCCCATGGGATTTAGAATGTTCAGTGTTGTGACTCGTGACATTACTGCCAGATTCAAACGTCTTTCGCGTTGGTTGGCGCTGAGCCAGAAACGGACGAGCTCAACGCTGTCATATATCACAACTATGCAGTGTTTTCAACCTCATAATGTTTATTTTAGATTTCAGACATTTAAATAGGCTACACATAAGCACTGGTAAAACAATAGGCTACATTTGGAGTCTGTGAAAGCAGCAAAAACAATATATTCAAATATAATTTGACGACGTGTGTTTTTCATATCAGATAAACACAGTGGAAGAATGCTAACTATAAAGTTTACTCTGTTGTTATAAAGATTTTTAAACGACCAAACACACTCACTTACACATATTTGAGAATCGGAATATAAGATAGTTGATGACATGGTAAGAAAGTTTGTGAATATTTCGAATAAAAAAGGAAAAACGAAATGAAGGATAGACTACATCTGTTATACAGTGTTATTATTGTGACTGCGGTGTTTCACGTGACAAATATGACGCGTTGCCATGGAAACATTAAGGGGGAACGTTCTAAAATAACTGTCGCCTTGAAAAATTTTACTCTCGGGAGTCAGTTAGAATATTTTAAACTTAAGTGTGAAAGGGTTATTTATTAATAATAAATGACGCTGGCTTATCTTTTGTTGACTGTGTGATTTCCTGATGTGGGTATTAAGGCACATATGGAAAATACAGTTGTTTAAATTTAAAGCAAGGGGTGGTTTTATCCAACCCCGCGCCATTCGGTGTCCGTCGAGCAAATATATGAACGTGTGATATTATCAGCAATTCAAAAAAAAAATTAAAAAAAATCAGCAATTAAGTTTCAGCTAAAATGTGAATTATCATTAATATTCAAAAATGGACATAAGAAAGTATATGCAACGTATTTCAGACCACAAAAAGGACACTGAAAGTGTGATTGAGAGTACAGCTGATGAACATGACAGCCATCATTTGGCATTTTGATGGTGTAATAAAGTTAAGCCCCCTTAACAATTTCACATGCCCCCTCAGTCATTTCATCCTGCAGCCGGGCCTGCTTAAGTTATACAAGTGAATAGCGCATGTGTCGCTTTTCCCACTGTTAAGTGTCAACAACTCAACGTGGCCGGAGAAGGTGTGTGAAACTCGTTGTGAGTTATACTAAAGCAAAATCTTGAGTATTTATTGTCTGATAAACATTAAAAACTGTCCGCGGAGGTTGAGTCGTCCTGCAGCCCCCGCTGGCTGTTCATTGGCTGCAGCATCTTTTTTCTAAGTTCTAAACAAATACCGTAGACGGCAAGGCACAAATTTAGATATTAATTTATCTAATTAATCAATAGCCTATGCACAAAGACAATATGATCTTTTTGTCCCCTTTTTGTTTTAAAGCTTGAAGAAGAGAGAGAGCGCAAGTTGCTGCAGCTGAGGAGGACAGTGATGCACGCGCACAGGAGTGATTGACAGTTCGCGGCACTGTGTACAAAAAATACTCCGCTACACAATTATTTCGTTATTTTTGTTTAAGCTTATTAACGTTAGCGTTACAGAAAGGTCTGATTTGCGCACTGTTACAGTCACTGTTTTTTTTTTTTTTTAAACAATGACATTAGAGTTCATGATTTTAATGTTGCTGTTTCTTGTGGCAGACTGAAGAGTAATCCGGCAGAGTTTTATACTGAAACTTTCCGTCTAAAAGTCCTTCCTTGGTCTTATCCATATTTCTTTGCACGTTGAACACACATAGGCCACAACTGGAAATAAAAAAAAACTGCAACCGCGTTAATTGCGTTATTTTTTTTTAACGCGTTAAATATTTCAAATTAATCGAATGCGTTAACGCGCTAATTTTGACAGCACTAATATATATATATATATATATATATATATATATATATATATATATATATATATATATATATATATATATATATTATTTATGTGTATATGACCCAGCAAAATCTCTACTGTTTGATGTATTTCTACCATTGCACGGTATATGGTGTCTGTAAATGTTGTGCTCAGCCTTATACAACTGTATATAAAGGTGTTTAGTCTTTCTGAACCACAGCTGTTGCTCCATTTCCCCTCAAGCACACAGTAAAGCAAAATACTAACAGCTTTAAGAGAGAAGCTTTTCTCACACTCTTTGTGCTGTATTGATTCAGCTCAGTATAGAGAAACCTTGTGGCCCCTGTAGCTTAAATCCAAATTCCCTCAGACGAAAGAGATCTAGAAAAGAGAAAAACAGTGCTCGGCCCCAATTGCCGGGCCTCAAAGAGAGCCGTTTGAAGTGCAGAATCTGGCAGCGGTTTTAGAGAAGATCGGCTGTCCTGTGTAATTGATCCGTCTGGAGGTCATAGTCCAACTGACCGTCTGCATAGCAATCTCCCCAACTGTGCTGCCCAACTTTGAGATCTTCTGATGTGGAAGCCAGCCATAACATTTGCAATTAGAAGGATAATTTGAATAATTAACCACGGCAGCTGGAAAGCATCATGTGTAAACATGAGGCAAGAGTCACATGAGAAAGTGTATGAATTAGGACTGACGATAAAATAAATTGAATAACGTAAGCAAAAGCCACAAAATAAAGATAATATAATACATTACAGTGTTGTGGCAGATAAGTAATGAATTCAGTGGACATTACAAAGAAGCAGAGCTTTTCATTTGAGCTGCATTTTCCATGAAGAGCACAGGATTTTGAGATGTCATGGCAAAAGGGATTCATATGTATATAAGCTAAGAATGTTTTTTGTTTTTTTTTGCGCAAAGAAAACTCCGCGTCACCTTATAGTGCCATTCTGGAGAGTATCGCATATGTAAATATCGTATGCAACGTGTGTACACGCATGCGCTGTTTACATTCAGATCAAAGCATAAACCACGTAAACCATGTATTCGCATCCGGTGCTGCTGACACAGCACAGCATACATTGTTTACAGGTTTATTTACCAAAGCAACTTACAAGAAAGTCCACGTGTAAGTGGCAATTACTAGTGCTAGCAGCTAAGGATATATGTCAAGTACTAGGGTTAGACTTCAAGTGCTAAGAAGAACACTACAGCGCGAAAGCACTGTAACATTGCGATGGCTGTCACCTACAAAGATCAAAAAGTCATTGACATTGGCAGAAACGACAAATTTATATTTTACTCCATGAATCAGGATCATCTTTCCTGTCCTTTTTAGATATTCAGTATCCATCCCTGGTGAAATATACTTAAAATGCCTATACCTGTGTTGACTTGATCTCTGATTCCTGTCCGATCCACAGACACCTGCAGAAGGAGCATCCACGGCCATCTACGCTGCAGCTGCCTCCGAGCTGGAGGGGATCGGAGGACTGTATCTGTACAACGGACGCAAGACGGAGTCTTCAGCACTTTCTCGTGACCAACGGCTGCAAAGCAAGTTGTGGAAAGTAAGCTGCACTCTAGTGGGTCTCCAGTAAACCTGAGAGAACATCAGCACTGAGCTCCTGATCTCTGAGACATGGGCCCTCATCTTACACTCCATATTACATCCACCTTAAAAAAAAAATTCAACCTCATGCCTTAAGTTAGTATCCCAATTTGCCAAATTATCCCTTGGTCTTTAAATCATCTCATTACCTATGTAGTGTCCACACAAGCCATCTTAGACAACATCTTGAGAACGTGTACCTCAACGAAACGTGACAAGTGTGCTGTTTTCCGTCCTGGAACTGCTCTCGTCCTCTTCACTTGGGAACTTTCTGAACACTTTTCCCCTGAACTAAGCAAATAAAACAGTGATTTTGACTAATAATCTAGTACCTTGTTCTCTGCTAAGCCTTTTTTGGTGCTTAATGAATCTCAATGGCTGTTCTACTGATGTTCCTTTGGCAACAGACCATAAAGACAATCGAAGGATAAAAGGATTATATGTGAAATCTCCTGCTCTCTTAACCGGAGCAAATACCAGCCTGTGTCTGTTGATTCTCTTTGTTTCCGTGCTAGGTATTGCATCTTTCTTTGTTAGTATAGTTGTATATCTTCAGCGGCGCCTACGTTGGATTATTCTGCCCATCAGTCAGTGTCATTTCTCCCTCTGCCTACCGCATCTAATTGTCTAAACACAAACTGCAGAAGGGCTAAGGGGGAAAAAACATTTGTCTGGCTAAGCCCTTCATTTTTCTTTCCCTCACTGTGCAATTTGCAATGCTGTGTTTTGAACTTAACCACAAAAGAGACGGCTGCCCTCATGCCAGGTGCCTCATCTTCATTCACCTTCGTTCTCCCAGAGGGGCAAATTCTGTCCAACTGTTCTGTTCGTGACTGTGACATCCTCAGAATCTGTGATTCCAATGTGTAATAATGTAGAGTTTTTTTTTTTTTTTTTAACTGATTTTCCTTTGAGATGTTGAGACGTACTGTAACTTTTAAATATATTCAGGCATCCTATTCTGTTGTGTATATATATATATATATATATATATATATATATATATATATATATATATATATATATATATATATAAATATAAAACGACTTCCTTTCTACCCGCTGGTGTCTGTGACAACTTGGAGGTGTCGTCTCAAGTTTGGTTGCTTTGGTAAAGTGCTACTTTGACCTGTTAAATTCTAATTTAAATGTACTAGTGTCATAATGTGCCTGTTATTTGTGTGTTTTATGTGGCATCAGACATGCAGTTGACCAAATGTGTTCACATTTAAACCTCTCTAATTGAGTTCATTTTCTGTATGGTACAGTAAATGGTATATGAAGCTTTTGGGTAAAAGAGAGATGAAGATATTCCCCCATTTGCATTGCTTTTGAGAAGTAGTTTTATCATTGCCTAGTCTTGCTTATTGTACTCTAATTATGCACTAATGGAAGTGCTTCTGTATTTTAATGTATCTAGCGTTATAGGAAGGGTAAGTAAAGTCCATGCACAGATAATAATGATCTAATAGATTATCATCATATGGTTGTGATA
Source organism: Carassius auratus (assembly GCF_003368295.1). Lineage (NCBI taxonomy): Eukaryota > Metazoa > Chordata > Actinopteri > Cypriniformes > Cyprinidae > Carassius > Carassius auratus. Next base: position 9,695,366 of record NC_039268.1, on the reverse strand, counting down.
ATGAGAAATAAATTAATAACAGTGTTTGAAGGCACCAAATGGCTGATGATAAATGAATCGAGAAACCGTCTCAGTACAAAATGTGCAAAGAGGAGTTTGCGTACTTGGCTCCTCAGCCACATGCACTGTGAAAGAGCCCAATGTTTCTGTCATTTGTGTGTGTGAAAGAGAGGGATGGAGACGGAGAAAAGAGTGCAGCATTATCTTGCCAGGAGACTCTGAAGTGTCTCATCTTCAGCTCTTGTAGAAAACTGAGTGTATGAGTTTCTCTTCTAAGGCTCTTGTCTAAATAAAAACACTGATTTTGCTGTTGCAGTAGCTGTTTTTTTTTCTTTTCCCTGCTAAGTGTAAATTAAAATATGGGATGTAAATGCCAATTTATGTCGTTTTGTTTTAAGTGCAGGGCTGGTCGTTTGCCGTTTCAAAGACACCAAGCAGAAGTCATATGATCAACATGCGCTGTTAAATTGAATCGAATAAAAAGGCGTCATTCATCCTTGGTTGCAGATGGACTTTTCATTTGAAAATGATTTGGTTCTCACGAATACTTCACAACAAGTTCAGTCACGCATAGTCACATGTAACATTTTTGTTCACTGTTTTGAAGTAATAGTTGTACATTTTGCTTTAAGCAGATGGTACGTTTCAAGAGATGGCTGTTGCACGGTGTATGTGTGTGTGAGAGAGAGAGAGATGTGACCTGAAATCCTACAGGAGCAGATGACTCATTTTAGGTTTTTTTTCTTTCTTTTTTTTTCTGTCCTGAAAGCCTTTGGCAGTTTGTGGGACATCCATCTCAAGCACATCCTAGCACCCATTCTCAAACACATGCAATGCCATGCAAGACTCCTTTCCCTCACATATTTAAACACGAACACATTTGTTTGCTTTTCAAGTGATACTCTTGGTCGGAAATACTTGCTGATCAGATGTGGCCTTCTAAATGTGCTCCTGTTTTTGCAGCTGTCTTCAGACACTGATGATTCGGTGGATTCATGGCACTTGTAAACTGTTGCTCTCTCATTCGTCTGATTGCTTCTATTGTTCTCCTCATTTGTAAGTCACTTTGGATGAAAGCACCTGCTAAATTATTAAATGCAAATGTTTACTGTTGGCTATCATTCTATTGACAAAAAAACAAAACAAAAAAATAGGAATGTCACACAGTTTCAGTGTCATTTTTTTCAGGCTGAATTATTAACATTTTTATAACAGGACCTCTGTCCTTGTTATGAGATGACTGGGTTTGTGTTATATGCAGCTTGACAAAGCTTAGTATTAAACTTGAATGCACACATCTCATCTCTGATGTTATATTCTGTTTGGATTTGGAAATCAAGAGCACTGAATATTAACTGAATATTCATAGAATTATATTTCTAAGAATATTTTAAGCAAAAGTGCAAGCTGCATATTTAATGGATAGCCTATAGTCATAACAACTAGGCTCTTGAAAATAAAGGAAAACATTTAAAAAATGTAAGAAGATTCCTAGAAATCTCCTAAAGCCCTATATGCATATAATGTGTCCCCATGTAGGGTTATTAGATATTTTTGATGAAATCCCTCCATAAATAGAAATGGACCTACCATGTTCAAGGTCCAGAAAGTTAGTAAGAAAATCTATAAAATAGCCCATGGGACATCAGTGGTTCAACCTTATTTTAAAATCTTAAAAGTCCACATGTGTGACTTTTGTGATATAGTAAACTTGTTCTGTAGCCCACCTAGTACAGCACTGCACTTATGATGCAGAGTGTTCAGGTTCCAATTTCATGAAACACAAGTCACAAATCATTCCACAAAAGAACTCAAAGTCTTGCAGAAATAACTGTTGGTTAGGTTAAGCGTATGTTTTAGTGTAGAGGGCATATTATTTTCAAATGGGATAGAGCTTTAACCTTCCCCTCACTGGACATCTCGTTTGTGATTTGCCGTGATTCGTACAACAAACAACATAATAGAATGTTGCCACAGTCAGAGGAAATTAACAAGCTATTTAGCCACTGGATATTTTATTTATTTTTCATGACACTGCTTTTTAATAATCCTATAGACTGTGACTGAGAAATATTGACCAGAATCTGGACTCAAAATGTATGGAGGAAGATATTAAAGCTTTTGCAGAAACATTTTCAATGAATTGTTTGTAGAGGTGACCAGCAGGCTCATCGGCATGCCTTTCACTCTATCAGTCATCTATCAGATTTGCCCAGGATCCGTCCTCCATCTCTCAACGGGGTGGGAATGAAGGTTTGTGCAGAGAGCTGTTGTCTTATCCATAAATCTCTGATTAGTGTCCACGGGCCACATTAGTGTGTGAAGGAGTGTGTGTCTGTATATGCGCTTGACTTGATCCATGATCCCCTGTAGTTTATTTTGCTGGAAAGGATGGCTATCACCTAATTTATCACTGTCACAGGCTTCCCAGGGCTTGTCACACTTTGCCCATCACTCTATGGCCTCTGTGGCGCTCCGGTTGGTCCACCACCGTGTCTGGAATCCAGCTTTTTAGATCCTTATCTGACTCTAATTTGTGCATCAGACTTGTTCGCTTTCTCTGCTCGATAAAAGACATACACGTGGCAATGTAACTGGCTGCTGCTGAATCGAATCAATCGGTGGATCGTCGTCAACATGTGATCAACTGGTTTATAGACCTCTGTCCACTGAAAGAATTAACTGTCTTCGGGCGTTTTACAGACAAACACCAGTTTTAAACAGTTTTTTTCCACAATAACCCAATGGTTTCACTGCCTGGTCTCTCTATACATTAAAAAATATGATTTGTAAAATAAGATACGTGGACTCCTGAACCAATAGGGGCCACTTGCTGTCCAAGGTGTCATAAGCAGCCTAACACTGCTAACATTTCTTGTCATGCAAACAATGATAAAAATGGTGTAAATCGTATACTAAAGTATACATGTTAACTGGGTAACACTTAAGTATTTTAAGTACTTTAATTCTCACTATTAACTAGTTGCTTAATAGCATGACTGTCATTAACATATTGGCTGTTTATTATTACTTATAAAGCACATATTCTGTATGACCATATTCTACATCCCTAATAAGCTAAGATATAAGGTAACTACGTGGGGTAGGGGTAGGTTCAAGGTTAGTACCCAGTTATTACCTAGTTATTGCGATCACTATAATAAGTACATAGTATGTACATGAGTTACAGGACTTTAAAATAAAGTGCTACTGGAAATTTAATTTTTGTAGTTAATGGTTTGTTAATAGCAAGATCAGGACTGTAAAATAAAGTGTCAGCAGAAATTAACACCAGAACGGTTTAAAAGTGGGACATCCCTAAATACTACAATCCTCAAAATTGACTCACAATATATTATAATGTTTTTTTTATAGTGTTACTGTTCTGAGGCCTCAGGGTGGTGTTTTGCGGGTTAAACACACTGACAGGGGGTTTGCTTAGGGCTCCTAAAATGCTAGAAGCTAGGATAATTTGTAGTTAAAAATAGCAATTTGGCCTGTCAAGACAGATCGGCCTCTAATGGGCTCTCTAAATTGGTCTTTTTGATTATGTCCTCAAGAAAGCTTTCTGTGCACCAGCCGCTGAACTTTGTGTGGGTAATCATACAAATTCTCTGTCAGCTACTCCACTAGCCTGAGAGACTCACTGACCGAGTGTGTTGCCAGAAATGCCCCTTTTCACCCCTGATCTAAGATCTGCTTTTCCTAGTATCTGGTTAGAATTGAGGTAAGGGGGGTTGGCCCTAGATCCATATAAAAGAGCAAATTTAGGTGTTGTAAGCTGATTGCTAATAGCTCTGGTGCCACCTTAGCAGGCTCGGTGGAAAGGCCTTATCTCCACAAACCAGCAGGCCTGCTTAAACCTGGGTAATGCTGTCTCGATAAGCCTCTACATTTAGACTTGCACTCTTTCCCTCAACCATCCCAACGAAATCACAGCCATCATCCATATTTAAAAACTCTTAAGAGTCTGACTCTGATCTCACAAGTGGAGATACAGTGACAGAACCAGTTTTTCTCTCATTTCAATGAAGAACAAATCCCATACTGACCTTTTTTCTCTCAGTGATATTTTTAGCACAAAGCACTTAAACTAATCATTTTTCTAATATGACACCGTCATATTCAGCAGTTCTAAATATCATTTATTAAAATGAGATAACTGCACTGTACATGCAAATATTCGCCTTATTTTAAATATATAAGAGTGTGCGACCAATTGTAACTTGAATGTGTGAAGCTTCGAGTGTTATTAGCTATTATTTTACCTGGACAAAAACAGTCCGTTATGCTGATTTTTATTGCAAACTGGTATTCGTTACCATCTTATTTTAATTTAGTATCATAATGATAAATACACTGGTTTGTATTGAAAATAGTTTTGCTTTTATTTGAACTTCTTCAAATTATACTTCATCTTATTGTTCTTCAGATTATTCTTCCTGTAGTGTCTAATGAATCAGAACTCTGGCACATTCACAGAAAATAGCTTACTTAATTGAAAAACAGCTAATGTTAAAACTATGGTGGCTGAGAGGGCTCAACGTGCCTCAAATGTAAAAAAAAATAAAAATAAAATAAACAATCAATAATCAGGGGGAACCACAGAGTCCAGATTCGTTACAGAAACACACTACAAAAACAGAAAATACTTACAACACAAACGCAGAAACTGTAAATACTACACAAACAAATAAAAAAAATTGCAAAGACTCACAACACAAACAAATACAAAATGTGCTGCAAAAACAGAAAAGTGCTGCAACTCACAACACAAACAAATAAACAAACAAGCCACACTACAAATACAAAACAAAAAAACAGAAATGCGTTGCAAATCCTCACAACAAACACAAATACAGAAGAGCTGCAAATACTCACAACACAAACAAATACAGAAACTAGCTGCAAAAAAGAAAAGCACTGCAAATACTCACAACACAAACTTATACAGATATGCTGCAAATACTCACAGCACAAAACAAAAACATAAACGCCCTGCAAATACTCACAACACAAATAAATACAGAATGTGCTGCAAAAACAGAAAAGCGCTGCAAATACTCACAGCACAAACAAATACAGAAAACGCACTGCAAATATACACAGACCACAGTGGAAATGTTTAATGGAACACCAACAAGTGATGAACATGGTCTTGCTTATTACTATACTTATTCTGAAAGTGTCACGATACGCTGGCAGAAGGAATGAAGGAGCCATGGATAAATGAAACTGCCATTTATTAAATCCAACACACAGGGCAAATCCACACTTGGAATTTACTGTAGGCCTCCAAGGTGGGTCAGGGAACTCGGGAAGCCATGGTGGAGTAGAGAGTTCAGGGAGTAATGGCGGAATAGGCAAAGGAAGGAGCCAGGGCGACAACATGAGGAACCAGAGCGGACCAGACGGAGGGAGGAGCCAGGGAGACGGTAGGTGGGACTTGGAGCATGTGGTGCCAAGTCGAATCCTGGCCATAGCCATAATGTGGACCCAAGATGGAGCCAATGGAGGGAAGAAGAAGGGCTGATGACTCCAGGGGTCCGACCAATGGTAGCAGAGTAGCCCAAGGCAGAGATGGCAGCCATAGTGGAGCCCGACGGGTCAATGGGCCGAGGCAGAGTCTGGGTCTCAGAGGCTTGAGACAGAGACCGGGGATTCTGCAGCCACTGTGATGATGGAGGATGGCTGACCCATGGAGCTCGCAATGTATTGATGGTGGGCTAAGGGCAAGCAGAGGGACTGCCAGATGACAGCGGTGGAGGAGGCAGAAGAGGGTGGGTGGGCAGGCATTTGTGAGCCTCTGGGCTTAACTTGACCAGGAGCTCTCTCAGGGCGGGATGTGGGACCAGGAGCTTTCTCTTGGCAAGGCATGGGAACAGGAACTTTCTCTGGACCAATCTCAGGAATGAGTGCCCTATCTGAGCTGGACATGGAAACCAGAACCCTCTCTCCTTCAGAGTTGCACAGTCCCTGGTCCATAATTAGCTCACCCTCAGTGTAGGGGGGCGGAGCTTCTCACCGCACTCTCACTGTCTTCATTGTCCCTCGCCTAAGGCATTGTAGTTATCTCTTGCACCTGGTCTGACAATGCGAGAGACTCTGGCTCCATGGCAATCCTGAGCTCTGTCGCACTCCTTGGCGATGGCTCATTGGTCGTGATGGGCTCGGGCTCTCTGCCATCGGTGGGCTAGGGCTTACACTCTGTGCAATTGCGTGACACATGCACACAATTGGTAGACCCGACAGTGACAGACTGCTAGGACTAGGACTTAAATAATAGACAAAAGAAGAGAATAACGAGGAACACAGGTGCTAATTAGACAAAACGTGACCAGGAACAGGAAAACCATATGTGGGCAGGAAATGCAGGAGAAACTGTGTTACGAGCAAACGTGGAGGGAAAACACAACATAAAAAAGTCCGTAATCCTGACATTACATGCCCCGCACTGTAACAACTTCACTGGGGAGGGGGGTGGGTGCCTTGAGGCTGGTGCAGGACCAAGACAAGGAAGACCTCTAAGGCGGATCAAGGAACTTGGGAAGCCATGGCGGAGTAGAGAGTTCAGGGAACCATGGCGGAATAGGCAGAAGAAGGAGCCAGGGAGACAACATGATGAACCAGGGTGGACTAGACGGAGGGAGGAGCCAGGGAGAAAATTGGAGGGACTTGGAGCATGCGGTGCCAAGTGGGACCCAGACCATAGCCATAATATATACACAGGGGGGAGCCAAGGGAGGGATGAACCATGGAGAAGGAAGGGCTGACGACTCCAGGTGTCCAACCAATGGCGGCAGAGTAGCCTGAGGCAGAGATGGAGAGCCAATGAACTAGGGCAATGGGGAGGATCCGGAGGACTGAGGCGGAGCAGATGGTATCGACAACTGACACAGAGGTATAGATCCGAGAAGCCGTGGTAGAGCAGGAGCAAGAAAGGACTGAGGTGGAGCTGGAGGGAGGAGGGAGCCTGGAGGAGCTAGTGGACTGCCGGGACACACTCACTGTCCACGGCTTTCTCCATCACCTCAGGGATTGTAGCTCTCTCTCTCACACCTGGTCTGACAAACCAAGAGTCTCTGGCTCTATGGCAATCCTCAGCTCTTTCACACTCCTTGACGATGGCTCGCCGATCGTGACAGGCTCGGGCTTCGCGCCGTGCAGCGGGGAGATGGTAGGCTTGGCTCTGGGTCTGACTGTGCTCTGGATCGGGGATAGACGCTCTCCAGAGTGGATAATGGTTTCTCTCCAGCTCAGTCCAGAGGTGACTGGGAGGTAGACGGTACGATAGTAAATTGTCCCCATCCAGAACATTCAACAGTTCAGAACAGTTCAGCGCAGCTTAATCGAACGTCATTAAAATGGCAAGCTGGGTGAACTCAACCACATACTCCAATAGGTAAAGGTCCCTGCGGGCAAGGGAGGTGAATTTTGTGGCAAGGGGAATCAACGTGGAGGGAACACTGCAAAAACAAAAAAACTGAACAGAAAACGGAAAACAAATAGAGGGTAAAATACGCAGAATTATCTGTCTCGGTCAGGTCTTTTGTCACGATACGCTGCTGGAAGGAACGAATGAGCCATGGATATACAAAACTGTCATAAATTAAATCTAATACTCAATGACTGTAACTGTGAAATGTTATGTAAGCTGGCTAGTTTTAATTAGATATTAGTTAATTCATAAAAAAAAAATAGTCACTACAGTTAAAAATCTGATACCATTTGTTACCCACTGGGGTTATTTTGACCATCCCCCCCCCTCCCCACCCCTCATAAATCCAGAATACCCATTGCACGACTATGGACACATTTACAAATCACCATAAAAACCTACTGATTGACCTTACATTTGAAAAGTATATATATATATTTGGTGTTTTATTTGTTTTATAATATTTCTAAGTATAGATTTTTGTAATCTATAACATTTGAAAAGAAAAGAAATATTTATTTTATCAAGAATAGTAACATGAGTTATGTTTGGGGTCAATTTGACCCCAGGAAAAACAAACACAATTTCAAACATTTAGAAGGATTTTATTTTTAAACAGAACATCATCACAATCAAAACATCAGTGAGGAACACATAACAGTCCTTTTTGTTATCAAGGATTGCAACATACATAATGTGTGGGGTCAATTTGACCCCAAGAAAAACGTCCTATGTTACGTATATAACCATGGTTCCCCGAAGGGAACGAGATGCTGCGTCCGAAACACTATGGTATTGCCCTTCAGTGTGACCAGCTCTGAATAATATGTGAAATCAGTCTCATGAATGGGCGTGACGTCATAGGCGTCATTCTAGGAGTGAAGCGAACTCTGGCAGGGTTTCTGGAAGAATGGCTTTGAGACGCAGCGTCTCGTTCCCTTCGGGGAACCATTAAAGCAATGGTTATTTTTTTTAAAGCATTGTTGGGGTTCACCGTTGTGGTCTGTGCTACTTGCAGCGCATTTTTTTATTTATGTGTTGTGAGTATTCACAAAACATGTGCTTTCAAACTGTACTACATTTTAAGGTTTACTATGTTTTCTTAATGCATGTTATTGATCTTATTGTGATTGTTTCACCTATTTTTCTCTTTTTGTTTCACTGTACCTATATCCACAATACCGAAGAAAATAGTTGTTGCTTTAACTTTAATGACATTTATTTCCCTAAATATAGTAAATACTTGCTCTGTGGTGCTTTTTTTGTTTGTTTAAGGTGTCAAGAATTTCATTTGTTAGCATGGTTTGGCTAGACTATTTGCTAAGAGTTCAGAACTCACAAGAGTTCATAAAGTTCACAAGCAATTAGCTTTTCAATCTTTACCCTTTGCTTGAACATATTTGACAGGTGTCCAACCACTAGATCAGGCAGAAGACATCTGGTCCAAGATTGGCTTCTACAAACCCATTGCTTTATTAGAGAACAGGCAACACTGGTTACAGATGAATGGCTAATGACAGAGCAGGTAAGTGACCTTCTGGTATAATCAGTTACATTTCTGGAGCTAAGGCAGAGGGATCTTTCAAAAAAATATATTTTGCCTCCACTAATGGAAAAACTCTATCTTTCACTCTCATTGGAACAAAACAATATTTTTCATTCAATTCAAAGTAACCACATGTTAATCTCCAAAAACAAAGCATAATTTAAGTCAATTTGACATTGACTACTGTGTACTGAGTTGTTGTTTTTTTAAACTGTGAAAAATGTAATTAAACCTTTACTCTTATTTTTTTAGAACTTGTAGATTTTAATAACTTTAATAGCTTCACAATTCAATGTTGTCAGAGGAGCTGAAGTAATGGAGAGGCAGACATTTTATTCTGTTGCCAGCTTTGAAAATAATAATAATAATAATAATAATAAACTATCTGTGCTTTGCATTTTTCAATTTAAATGTGTTAATTAATTTACTCTATCAAGATAGTTTATGGTGAAAGAATGAAGAAAGAGTTTTTAAAAGATCTTTGGTAAGCTTTGGGGCATAAGTCATACCGACTGCTCCAATGGTTGTTTACCCTTTGTGTGAGAATTCAGATTAGGGATATTGTACTAATAAGCAGTTTTGATAATGGAAATGCAAGGAAGCTAGCCTCAGAGGAATAGTATCTTGCCCCACCTGGGCTTTGTTTTCTATATATATATATATATATATATATATATATATATATATATATATATATATATATATATATATATATATATATATATATATATATATATATATATATATATATATATAATGAGGGGGAGACACAACAAGAGACACATGCTATGAATTTTTATTAGCAGACTTACATTTCTTCAGGTGTGTAGCACTCCATGTCAGAAGTCAAATACATACTACAGTTCTTAGATAAAATTACTTCCATTTCCTATAGTTAGTCTTAAAACATAATGGTATATTTGGTAACACTTTACAGTAAGGTTTCATTTGCTAGCAAGACTTTACTACATTAGCTAATAAAAAAATACATAATTTAGTTAGTCATTATGAAAATCAAAAGTTTTATCTGTTAATGTTATTTAATAGACTTGTACTAACATGAACTACACTGTAAAAAATAAGTGTAATTTTAACTGTAAAATTTTGTAAAAACGCTACGGAAAAAAACTGATAATAGGTTAACAGTAAGTTCCCGTACTATATACAGGGAAAAACTGTACAAGATCTAACAAAGCATTTAATGTAAATTTACAGTAAAATTCTGTTAATTATACAGCTTTTAGAAGTAAAAAAAAGAACAAATCAATGTATAATTTACAGTCTAAAACTGTAAACTGATATTCCCAGAATTCCCTGCGTGACACTCCACGTTTGAAAGTATTTTGTTTAAATAATCATGTTTTTAAATAGTTCTTGTTATCAGTTATGTACATTTGAGCTTTATGTTACATCTTCTGTTGCTTAATGAAAGTTTTTTGCATTATTTAAGTATCACGTGTGTTACCATGATGGTGTTTTGTGTTTCCAGAAATGTGCACCTTCTATATGTTAATATATACTTCTGCTTGTGGTGAAGCTACTTGTGATGAGCTTTGATACTTCATGTGGCTTTCTCTTATACAGTACCATCTTTATTATTATGGTGGTTGTCAGTATTTTCAAGGTACAAAACAGATTTAATTTTGTGTGTTGTTGAATTTACTGGTTTATATTCACATTTTCTTTATTTGTAAATTACAGCTTTATATTGTAAAATTAACAGTTTTTGACGTAAATGTGTTTACAGTTTTCTGTATTTTTACAAAATTATTCTGGCAACCACAGCTGCCAAAAAGTTTTTGTAAAAACAACAAGAAATTTTTTACAGTGTAACAATAAACTGGTGTTTTTATTTTTTCTCAACTGCTCTGACAACAAAATCAATACTATTTGCAGAATATTTTAAAAATCATATGTGACTTTCTGATTTCAAAACTACTTAGATCTACCCTAGATAATCTAGAAATGCTTCTTAATCATGTATGTTATATTATTTTAGAAAGTGGAAGCTTCAAGATAATATGCTGGTAAAATTCTTAAACAATTCCATTTCTTACCAATAGGCTATTTCATGACTATGCACGCCATTTATGTATTTGGCAAGTAATAAGCAGGACAGAGTACTGGTCATTATGGCTAAATAATGAGTGATATGATCATATTGTTTTCAATGGACTTTTAATAAAGTGTTTACTGCGTTGTATTTTATGGTTTTGTAATGCCAGTTGTGAAAGTGAGTGTGTAAGTTTCTGCTTAATTTGAGAAACATGTTACAGAGATATTGTTTTGGAATTGTCTTAGCAAATAATGAAAAAACAGTAAAACTCTTGAGACACCACTGTGATGCTTTCAGGTTTGGCTGCTTGCCAAGAGCATTATTAAGAATATAACAAGAAAATAACACGGTTACATAGTTACATCTCTGTCAAATTAACTAATGCATTATGTCAGTACTCATAAATCCCAGACAAGCATTGAGAACAGATGCCACAACAAACACGAAAAGGCTTTTTGTTGCCACTTTGCTAATATCTTTTCCAGATTATTCTCATTTTTTTGCATTTGTTAGGTAAACGCTATTAGCCTAAGGCTGAATAAAACATTATATTTTTCTACATTCCTGATGAGGTTGTGATCACTTAAGTGCCTCTCTCCACAAATTAACAATTTTAATCACATTTTTTGAGCACTAATATTTCACATGCATATGTATGACTGAAAATTATAACAGGCTGCTAAGGGATTATTGGAGAAATTTTGTGCATTGGGATTGAAATTAGGTGAGTGGAGGGCACACATCTGAACATCTCCAGCTTCAGGGTATTGGTAGATCAAACATCTAACCATTCAAGCAGGAAGTACTCTCATTAGTTACACTGTGAACATCTCCTTCAGCTGTTTGTGTATATCTGCTGGATACTTAAGACCTTAAAGGGATAGTTCACCCCAAAATTACAAATTGTCATCATTCTGGTATCAAATCTTTCATCATTAAACTCAAACCTGTATGAGTTTTTGTCTTCTGCTGAGCACCAAAAAGAATTTGAAGAATGTTGATAACCAGAGCTGACGGTACCCATTGACGGTATACTATGGAAGTCAATGGCTACCGTCAACTGTCCCTTGGAATTCACTTTTTTAGGTACTGTAGTAACAAATACGATTTTCAGGTTGAAACTAATAGAAGTATGCAGATAACTCTGGATGTTTGTATGGAATTTATACTTCTTCATTTTCTCATGACACATTTATGGGCTGAGGTTTTAATTTGATAGACACTAAATTTCATGGTTTCACCATTCATTTTCATCAAAGTCTTGCAACGATTGCATACATAGCCAGTTTTTGCCTCAGCAATATATCGTCGTCATGCTTCTTTCAGCCTTCTGACAAATCTAAATGTACTGAATTTATCCATTAATGGCATCAACAAATCCCTGCTCAGAGATATGTTTGTAGCTGAATGACAGGTGACAGAAGGAGCTCTGAATTTAATCAATATGGCCCCTTTTGTGGTAAGACTGTTTTCAATTACGTCCCAGATGAGATCTGTCAGGGTCTGACAGCATTTGTTTAGGCTGAGAGAGCGCTGCGTTGTGCTAAACGAGATTCAGAAGAGAAGGTCACAGAGCTCCACCTAGATATTCCCTGCAGTATATATTTCCACTTAGACCCACTCTTTACAGTTCATTTATGCTGGGGACATTTTTTTAAGCCTAACTGTAAAGAAATCCCAGATAAGCAATTGTTTATTACAGCTATCAGCCTTAATTACTGTACATGTCAGACCAAAATTCAGCAGTTTGTTCTTGTAGGAAGAAAATGCAAAGATTTTTTGATGTTTTTGAAATGGGTTGCTTACATTCGTTAAGGCTGCATTTAATTGATTAAAAAAATATACTGTGAACCATAATTACAAAACTCACCTCTTGCCATGAGAATTGCTTAACAAAAATTCAAACTGAGCACTCAACAAGCCAACTATGCTGAGAAATATCACTTTCATCTTTAATTTAAACGAATAGTTCATTCAACTGTTTGTAAACCGTGCTTGATCTCTGCATATTTCTCTCCTGGTTCCACTTTTTCACTGGAGAAAGCTTTATTATAGATAGAGGACTTCTATGTTTTGTGGAAGCAACAGTTTGAAGTGTAAACATCTTGATGGATTTGATTCTGACAAACACACAACTTTTCTCTTGTGGATTATTATTGTAATGTCTTTATCAGCAGTTTGAACTCACAGTTTGACGGCACCCATTCACCACAGAGGATTGAGCAAGTGATGTAATGCTAAATTTGTTGTGATGAAAAAACAAACTCATTTACATCTGAATGCATTTTCAATATATTAGAATTTTTAGGTCATCAATTTCTTTATCATTAGATCCACCATAAACCAGCTTTTTTGATCTATGCTTATTCACATTTCATGCTTTGTGATAAATTACCGTATTTAATGTAAAATTGCGGTGTGTTGGTAAAGAGATATCTGGATTGATGTATGACTGGCACTCTGGTGTTAATATAGACGTGTTCCCATAACTCCTGCTCCATCCTCAGAGCACTGGAGAACAGATGAGTCGGTGTGTGTGAGCACGCATGTCTTTGTGCACGAGCATACACAAACAAGCGTTCAGCAGACAGAGCAGAAGGAGGCTGGGTTACTCTCCATAATAACCAGGCTTTGATTTGCATTTCAAATGGAGTTTGCAGTGCAGGAGATGGGAGAGGAATGCAGGGCCAGCAAGTCTCTGCATAAAACCTGGATAAGAGACTGTGCAGCTAAATGTGTGACTTTGTTGAGGCTGCAACTGATCTGAAGTTTAAACATATCTTTGGGAGCAGTGAGGTGGTAAATAAACAGCTATGATGATTACAGTAAACATTATCATCTGAATTAAACAAGATTGTCAAAATGTGCATTATACACATCCTGTTTTTATTTTTATTTATTTTTTTATTTTTTTACAGATTTAAGTAATTAACTTAGAAGCACATGATCATATATTTTCAGTAATACTTCAGTGTAGGGACCAATTCTCACTATAGTTGCTTATTAGCATGCCTTTTGTTAACATATTGGTTGTTTATTATTACTTCTTAAAGCACATTCTCCATGAAAATATTCTAAATCCCTAATCCTGCCCAATACCTTCCACAACTTCCTTACTAACTAATTATAAGCAGCAAATTGGGAGCAAAATCATAGTTAAAGGTTTGTTAATAGCAAGAATTGGACCTTAAAATAGAGTGTGACCTATGTTTCTTTCTTGTTGAATTATTACCACAAAGAAAATACAATACTAATATAATAATACATATACTAATATATACTAATACGTAAAAAAAAAAAAAAAAATTCACAGTATAAAAGGGTCTTTATAAATATATGACCTAAATACCTATATACTCTACTGTTCAAGAGGTTGTGGCAGTAAGATTTTTATGTTTTTGAAATAATTTGTATTTATTTAAGACATTACAATTTATTTATTAAGAATATGTTTAAAAATTTATTTTATTTCCTTTATGGCAAAGCTGAATTTTTCAGCATCATTAATCCAGCCTTCATCTAGTCTAATTTTATGATTTGCTGCTCAATTTATTATTATTATTATTATTATTATCAATATATTTAATATTCAATATATTATTGAAAATATCAATGCCAATCACACAGTTTCGGGTAGTTATGCATTATAAGTACTTTATAAGCACTAATAAACAGTCAATATGTTAATAATAGACATGCTAATAAGCAACTAGTTGTTAGTGTGAATTGGACCCTATACTAAAGTGTTACCGAACAAATCATTGAAAAACAAATATTAGATATTATTGTTATGACTGACATGATTAACTAATTGTGAAACACAATGATTACAGTATTCTATTTAGGTCTACCCTTTTTTCTACCCGTGGTTAAGCTGTATAACAAATCACTGAGATGTCCGTTGTTCGCACGAAAGAACACAATGAATAGTACATTACAGTGAAATCCAAATCTGTCCTAGTATGTGTCAGTTTGATCAAATTCCCTTCTGCGTATTCCAAACTTTGATTTCACTGGCCCGTGCGATATTCCATGTGGATATTCAGGGGTAATACGTCCCATCTGTTCTCTCTCCCACCCTGTAAGCCACCACCTGTAATGACGGAGCTCTCAAGGTCAAAAGCACAGTACTGCAGCTATTAATCACAGGCAACAGAGGAAGTCCCCACCTCTACACACAAACACACTCACACATAGACACAAGTGAGTCCCACTGTAATCAGAAACACTGCTCTCTGACCTTTGAAGCTCCACTTCACGCTAACAATTAAAAAGAATGTGTTTCACAAAGTGTAATTACAGATTGGGCAGGGAGCGCAGAAGAAGACAGGATGAGAGAGAGAGAGAGAGAGCGTGTGTGTGTGAAAGAGAGAGAGAGAGAGAGAGAGAGGTGGGGCATGTGCTGAGATGCTGGCGAAGCTAAAAGTCTTCATATTATACTAAAGCATAGCTTATGATATAAACCCACTGTACACATGTTGACCCTCTGGGATACCAGATTTGAATATTTCTGATTCATAATTGCTTAAATGTATATTTTGCCACTGTCATTGGCAATATACCAATACTATATCACGTCGCTTTCTTTTCATAGCAATGCAAGTTGGAATATCTGATCCCAGTTTATATTAGATGTCTTTAAATACTATGTACTGAAAAAATAACAATGAACACTTGATTACATTTTATTTTACGGTGTCCTTGCTACAGTTTAATTATATATTTAAGTACTGTGTAATATTAATTAAATATATGTACGGGTTAGAAGGGTTAAGATTTGGTTTATGGGTTACTCGCATTTAATTATGCATTGTGTGCATGTTATTATAATTGTAAGTACATGTAACTTTAAAATAACCTTAACATCTTAAAATAAAGTAACCAAACAATACATATAAGGTGTATTTATTGACTTCTGTATTAATTTTATTGATATCATAAATCATTGATAGAGAGGTAGTTTCCTTAAAAAATTTAAATATGAAACTGGTAAGACACATCCACACGTAACTAATTCTGTATGATTTATAAACTGTTTTCCTCATGGGGACAAAAAATAAATAAATGTCCCCACAATCCCCATATTTACAGGTATTATTATACTTGTGGGGATATTTGGTGTAGGGAATACCAGGAAAACACACACACACACACAAACACACACACACACACACACACAAACACACACACACACAGTCAAAACTATTCAACCACTTAAACTGTAAGACATTCTGATAAAGTTTATCAATACAAATCTGAGTGATTCTCAGAATGTGAAGTTGATGGAAAAATTGCTCTAATCAATCATGTTCAAAATTATTCAACCCCCAAAGTTACATTTTATCTTTTAAGTCATAAAATTAAATCACATATCATATCATATATAATTTTGGATTTTTGGGGACAATTAAACTAATCAAGAAAATAAAAATAAGATTTTTTTTTGTACTTTTTTTATAATTCCCATGTGGTCTGCTACAGCTTGCATCCTCGCTAAAATTTGCTTTTACAAATAAAAATGATTTGCAATGATTATAAATTCATGATGACTGTTAATGCTTCATTTTCCACGTGAGTGCTGGTATGTTTTCTCTGAGAGCTTGAAAGAAAAGTGTTCTAAAGGCATCAATAACCAATCTGAAGTTGCTGAAATTGCGCTGTTGATAGAAATTGCCTTACATTTTCTGCTCTTATAAGGTCAACCCAATAAAAAAGCAATATCGTTTGAGCAAAAATAATCAGTGCTCACGCTATTATTCGTTTCTCCAATAAGCAAGTCCACAGTGGGAGACAGCCGAGAGCAAATGAAAGAGGCGATCAGCATCTGGGTTATTTCAGCAGAATGGAGAAGATCACTATTACCTTACCGAAATGGGAATTGCCAATGGGAAAGATAGCACCAATGCAAACACGGCTGGATTGAGGGGTGGTTGAGCAAGTGTTGAAAGTGTGCTGGTCACATTCTGTGACCCTGCCTTAAAAGACTCACACATACTCACAGAAATTTTGACAGAAGTGGAAATAGGACGAGGCCTTTGGTTTGCTGTGTGATTGCTTTGTAGAACAGCCTATTTTAAATCTGTGTGCAGTGGCTGCTGTTCACTTCTACAAGTTATCTACGGTGCACACATCTGGTGTTCGTTAATTCATATTTATAGCATGGTCTGCCTGAATACTTTATTGTGATTGGATGGAAGGTGTGCATTAAAACCTTGCAATGCACAGATAATTCCAGTCTGTTTAATCAGAAGTGATCTGTCGGCAGAGCAGGCGGGAGCACATGAGTGTTTGCTTAATACTTTTGTATGACTTTCCTAATTATCTGGACCTTGACAGTGTAACTTACTTGGCAGTCTATGGGACAATCATAAGCCTCCCGGTTTTCATCTAAAATATAGTACATTGTGTTCTGAAAGCGAACGAAGCTTTTACGGGTTTGGAACGACATTGGGTAAATGATTAATGACAAAATGTTCATTTTAGGGTGGAATATCTCTTTAAGTACTCTCCTTTTTACCTTTGCACACTCCTTTCTGTCCTCTCCCTTCCATCTCTATCATGTGTTTTCAATACATTCCGGTTGTCTGGCAACAATGCTCTAACATCACTCGCAGAAGGCAATGCAATCTTGTTAACCTATCTGGGCATCTTCTACTGCACCTCTTTCTTTTTCTGTGGGTCTCTGTAATTGTCAGTCAGCTGTCAATAAAGCTGATTTTATTTCAGCTTTTTCTTTTCAATCTACACTCAGCTTCATGGGCTGGAATGAGACATGGATTTTCCCAGAAGACTCAGCAACCAAAGGCTGCTCTGTCTAACAATGTCTCTTTCTCTCACAACCCTTGTCAGGTTAGGAGGGGTGGTGGCACTAGTCTGCTCATTTTTGACACTTGGAAATACTCAACTCACTCTATGCAATTATAACTCATTTGAATCTCATGTGATTACTGTAACAGCTCCAATAAAACTCCATGTTGTGGTAATTTTTACCGGCCTCCAGGTCAACTGAGCACCATCCTAAAAGAGCTGGATGGTCTGCTGTCTTCATTCCCAGAGGACGGCAGTCCACTTTTAGTCTTTGGTGACTTTAACATTCATCTGGACAAACCTTATTCCATTCACTCCTAGCTTCATTTGATTTCAAACGCATTACCACTACAAGCACTCACAAACCAGGCAACCGACTTGACTTAATTTGCACACGCAATTGTACTGCAGACAACATTTTGGTAAAACCCCTACACATCTCTGACCATTTCTATATTACATTTAACCTAAATCTACCTAACTGTGTGCCACCAACCCCTATACCTGTTAACTTTAGACGAAACCTGCGCTCCCTTTCACCCTCCTATCTTTCCTCTGTAGTGTCTTCCTCTCTTCTCTCTCCTACCCATTTCTCATCTCTGGACGTTAAAGCAGAAACTGACACTTTATGCTCTACCTTAAAAATGTGTCAAGATGATATTTGTCCTCTGTCCTCCAAGCCAGCACGAGATACCCCTTCTAACCCCTGGTTATCCAATGGTCTTCTTGAGCATCATCAGTCCAGACTCAGAGTCAGCAGAGAGAAAATTGGCGCAAATCAGAATGCTACAGTATCAGTCTTGGCTTTCATCTGTATCTGCTCTTTTGTTTATACTGCCAAATCTTGATATTTTCACAATACCAACAGCATACAGACACATGCAACCTCTTCAAAACATTAAATTATTTTCTCTGTCCCCCTCCACCATCTCCCACAACTTCTATAACAGCTGATGATTTCGACACATTCTTCACAGACAAAACTAGAACAATCAGTAGTCAGTTCTAAGCTCCACACACACAAAAACCCAAACCAACCGCATCCACGCCTCAAACCTCCCCCATCTCGTTCTGTCCCCTCACTGAGGTATCCAAACTTCTCCTCTCCAGCCATCCTACAACATGCCCACTAGACCAAATTCACTCACACCTTCTCTGATCAATCTTCCCTACACTTTTACCAGCACTCACACACATCATCAACACATCTCTTCTCACAGGCACTTTCCCAACTACATTCAAGCAGGTTTGGGTAACCCCACTGCTCACAAACCCTATACTAATCACTTCACTAACAGATAGCAAAAGACCTGTCTCTCTCCTTCCTTTCATAATAAAAACACTTTAATGAGTTGTTTTTTACCAGGTATCATTATTTCTTACACGGAACAACCAACTCGATCCTAACCAATCAGGCTTCAGGAGTGGCCATTCAACTGAGACTGTGCTACTGTCTACCGCTACTGAAGCCCTGCAGATTGCAAAAGCTGATTCCAAATCATCAGTTCTTATTTTGCTGGATCTGTATGCTGCTTTTGACACTGTGAATCATCAGTTCCTCCTGTAAACCTTCTCATCACTGGGCATAACAGGTATTCCACTTTTCTGGTTTGAATCCTATCTCACTGGTAGGTCTTTAAGGGTGGTATCCAAAGCACATTAGCTGGACACTGGGGTTCCTCAGGGATCGGTTCTTGGACCCCTCCTTTTCTCTATAAACACTACATCACTGGGACCCATTATACATGCACATGGTTTCTCCTACTATTGCTATGCTGATGACACACAGCTCTATCTCTCATTCAATTAGATGATCCAACGGTAGCTGCACAGATCTCAGGTTGCCTGGTGGACATCTTGGCATGGATGAAAGTACATCACCTACAGCTCAACCTGGGACAGAGTGAGCTACTGTCTTCCTGTCCACTCCAAATCTACAATATGACTTCACTGTACAGTTAGGTTAATCAACAATTCAGTCAGAAATCTTGGTGTAATCTTTAATGAACAGCTGACTTTTAAAGACCACATTGCAAAAACTGCTCAACCTTTCAGGTTTGCATTGTACAACATCAGAAAGATTGTGCCCTTCCTAACAGAGAATACTTCACAACTTATTGTCTAGGCCTTTGTCATTTCTAGGCTGGACTACTGCAATGCTCTTCTGAATGGACTTCCATCAAGCACAGTAAAACCTCTACAAATGATTCAGAATGCAGTGGCACAACTGGTCTTTAACAGGCCCAAAAGAGCCCACGTCACACCTCTCTTTATCTCTGTGCACTGGCTGTCGGTTACAGCACGCATCAAGTTCAAGACACTAATGTTTGCTTATAGAACATCCTCAGGCTCAGCACCCACATACTTCCCCTCACTCTAATGAATCTACATCCCCTCCAGAAGTCTGAGATCCACTAGTTAGTGATGCCTCGTGGTACCATCACAGAGAGGCACGAAATCACTTTCCAGAACTTCCAGATCTTTTTCTCTTTTCTTTCATCTTTCTCTGTTAGCTCTCAAATGTTTACCTCGCAAATGAATCGCTTGATGTACTCCCCGATTGTAAGTTGCTTTGGATAAAAGAGTCTGCTAAATGAATAAATGTAAATATAATTACATTCTGTATTCTGTATTTAGAAGCACATACACACTAACTCTCACAAAGAGTTTGAAGACCGTGCTGCACACAGAAACATTCAGGAGCACAGAAACTTGTTGCCGTGATGGTTTTTTTTATATATAAACTTAAAATGCTACATTATATTTCTGTTTAAGTGATTAAACTCACAGCTTCACTGTTAGTGCATGTCAGATGTTTCTTAGAAATGTTTCTTGAGCAGCAAATCAGCATATTAGAGTGTTTTTTGCAGGATTGTGTGTCACTGAAATCTGGACTAATGGAAATTCACCTTTGCCATTGCAGACATAAATTACATTATAAAATATATTCCAATTAAGACTAAAAATGAAAAATATTCTCAATTATGAAGTCATTTAGCTTTATAAAGATTTGGCACCCTGGTGATTAGAAATGGTAAATTAACTTTTTTGATCTTGAGATTTTTATTGGAATAACTTAATTTCCCCCACAAATTTTCATTTAGCAATAGTGAATGTCACCACACCTTTTAGTAGTAGTGATTTTATGTGCTTTTTTTCTTCATGTTACATTAATATGCCAGTAGGTGGCAACTAGTGACTTAATAGTCTTAATAAGTTACCTGTATTTTAGTGTGGCTGGTCAGGTGCGACTTATTTATCAAAATTAATTTATTATGAACTGAGAGAAATGAACCAAGAGTAAACATTACCGTCTACAGCCGCCAGAGGGCGGTCTATGCTGCTCAGTGCTCGTGTAGTCTACACTGAAGACATAGAGCGCCCTCTCGCGGCTGTAGACGGTAATGTTTTCTCTTGGTTCTTGGTTCTAAATAAATGCGACTTATAGTCCAGTGCGACTTATATGTTTTTTTTTCTCTCGTCATCACATATTTTTTGTACTGATGCGATGTGACTTATAGTCCGAAAAATACGGTAGTTTAATCATCCACTCAACCAAATCAATTTGTTCAATAACACAAATTCATTAATAAATAAAACAAGTGGTTGTCTTCATGAGTGAACCATTTAATCATTAACTCAACCAAACTGATTTGGTGACAATATTGTGTACAAATGTGAGTTTATTGAACTGTTTATTATAGCAATGTCATACCAGCAGCTGAGTTGTTGGTTTGGCCAAGCTCCTATTCAGGAGTGTGTTTCTCAAAGGCATTGTTAGCTAACTATGATTGTTAATTCCACTGAACTTGCAACCATATTTGTTTTTGGGAAATGCACCCCAGATCAACAGCACTTTTGCTTGTAATATTGTTAAAATAACCTGTGTTTTAATTGTTTTAATTCTTTAGATATACATGTGCTTACTAAAATCTAGTAACCTTGATTTACAGCTTACCTCTGTTTGCATTGACTTGCACCGCTGCATGACGATCGCAAAAAGATGATCCACAAAAAAAACACCCATTACAGAGGATCGTGTGGCTCCAAATTGCGAGAAAATGGAATGTGCCTGGACACATATTTGAAGGCTGCACTCCGTATGGTGAAAATGGGATTTGTCAGTGTTGAGGGAATAGATATATTCATCATCGCTGGCTGACTGTCACAGTCTCATTGGGGTGTTGGAACACATATTAGGGTGTAACAGGCCGAGCAAGCTTCATCCGTGTGTGAGCTGCGGAGACATCCAGAATTATCAGTATAATAAGGTCTTAGTTCTCCCTGCTGCCAAAACGGTTTTGTGAACTAACAAGCTTTGTTCGATTTTTTTGGATGTCTTGCGTTTCACTATGTATGTGAATAATTAGTTTTGTGTAACCAGCATCTAAAAAAATAAAATAAAATGAAAAAATCCTCAAATCCTTAAAATGTAGACATTATACAGTGAATTTATTTAGAACACATTCACCTTAAAGGCCTGTTCACATCAAGGTTGACAACTTCAGCAATAACTGTAATTATAAAGTTTTATTAATTGTTATGTTTTGTCTCCCAAAATGCATGATAAACATGCCTTTAGTCCCAATGTCCTCATATGAGGACAAATATGAAATCAACATCCTGTTTCATAACAGAAAGTCACATTTTGATTTGAAACCCCATACCATTTTCCTGATATGTTGATTTATGACACACAATTAAAAAATGTGATTTTAATGATAATTAAAGAATATTATTATATTTCCATTAGAGTGTAACTAAATTAATTTCAGACATTTTTGAAGACCAAGGAGAGGGAGTGGTCATGGTGAAACATCCAATCATTTTGTATCTCTGAAAAGCCCTGAAAGTGCTCTGTACAGGACATCCAGAAACTGTGGCATGTACAGTCTCAGAGAAATTCACAAAAATATGATGTCTTCATATGAGGCTGCAGGATCTTAAGAGGATTTATAGCAGCTGCTTTCTAATTAAGTAGGTTATACATCAAAGTGTTATCTTTTAATTTGTGAAATTAATATCTTACATTCCATTTGTTTTACGTAAAATAAATAAATAAATAAAGCCAAGAGGCCATAAGGCTTATTTTATGTTATTAATTTTAAATAACTTTATTTTATCGGAGAAGCTTGTTTATATGATAACTTTTATTATAAACTTTCAGTTTGATACAGATCTGTGCAGAGAAGATAATATGCTTTTATTCTTAGCTTTTTGTATACTGATTAATTGTGCATTTTCAAACTTTTAAGAAAAGAAAGAGAAACTCACCAAGACATTTCCAGCCCTATGAGACCTGTTTGTAACTGTAAAGAATTTTATTTACAACAAATATATTTCTCATTCTGCTTTGCCCTCTCTGTCCTTAGAATAAAAACAATTATTTTCAGTGTGGCAAAAAAGCAAGGCGCCTGACAGAAGAAAAGAAATAATCAAGTTTTCAGTGAATTGCTCCAGGACCGAATAGTAAATGAGTAATACCACTGGAGCGAACCATTCCCTCTGCCCTGCCTCTCTGTAATTAGATTGTAATTGTACCACAGTGAGAAGCCCAAAGGAACCACGTCGTCAAATCAATTGCACTCTCCTCATTCATTGCCATTTTTTGTTAGCTTTCTTTGGATGAATAATTGAAACCTCTTGAAAGCGACAAAAGGCTTTGGGTAGATGTACCTGCTAAGCTTCTTAGTGAATGACGAATTGATTTTTGTGAATGGATGAAAATGTAGTCATCCTGAAAGTTCTCGTTTCAGTTTTGCAATACATGCTCCTTAGTCAATTCAACACAGAGACATGGTAATTAGGTCATGCCCTCACATGCTCCTTCATCAGATAATGCTGCGATATGTCATGTGGGTACATTTTTACAATTCTTAATAAGGAAATGAATGAGAAAAGAGACGAACAGAAGACATCAACGTATGTATATTAATTTTATTGAATGAGTTTGAACAGTACATGTGTTCTACTATAGTATTACCATAACAACTATTTTTACCATGTCTTTATTTTGTCTGGCATTTAATTTAATTTAATTTAATATTTTATTTCACAATTTTGGATTTTGAATATTATTTGTTGTTGTTGTTGTTGATTTGGAATTTTAGGCACCTCACTATGGAGAACATTGGGTGAATAGACTGATGTGAGTACCTGATGCGCACCTGGTCAAGACTTTTTTATTGGGTATAAAGAATAGAATAGAATAGAATAGAATAGTTTTCTAGAGATTTTCTCCCAGGCCTCAGTTCATTGTAGAATTGTGAGAATGTAATAGAATAGAGTAGGTTTCGTTTTCTCTTAGACTTCAGTTCATAGTAGAAATGTGAGAACAGAATAGAATAGAATAGAATAGAATAGAAAATGTTTTCAGTGATTTTCTCCTAGATTTCAGTTCATAGTAGAATTGTGAGAATAGAATAGAATAGAATAGAGTAGAATAGAAAATGTTTCAGTGATTTTCTCCTAGACTTCAGTTCATAGTAGAATTGTGAGAATAGAAAAGAATAGAGTAGAATAGAAAATGTTTCAGTGATTTTCTCCTAGACTTCAGTTCATAGTAGAATTGTGAGAATAGAAAAGAGTAGAATAGAAAATGTTTTCAGTGATTTTCTCCTAGACTTCAGTTCATAGTAGAATTGTGAGAATAGAATAGAATAGAATAGAGTAGAATATAAAATGTTTTCAGTGATTTTCTCCTAGACTTCAGTTCATAGTAGAATTGTCAGAATAGAATAGAATAGAATAGGTTTCCAGAGATTTTCTCTTAGACTTCAGTTCATAGTAGAAATGTGAGTACAGAATAGAATAGAACAGAATAGAAAAGAATATGTTTCCAGAGATTTTCTCCTAGACCTCAGTTCATAGTCGAAAAACATGCAGATCACAAGGACAAAATGGACCACAGACACTGCACCATCAGTCCATCCATACTGGCAGTGGAGTTCACACTTCATTTACTGTTTCATTTATTTCGATTAGTGTCACATTACAATCAGTCTGGAGTACCTCAATGACTATGAAGAACAATCATACTCCAAAACAGAAATCAGAAAGACAGGGTCATGAAGTTAAATGTGTGAGAGAGATGAGGAGGGAGGTCATGCCATTACTACTCCCAAAATCAGAGCATCGAGACACAGCTGTATGAGCAACAAAGCAATCACATCATTCATTTCAATAACTCTTAATGAGATCTGATTAAAAAACGACCAGGTGCTGAAACAAATGAAGGCAGATTGTTGTTTTAGTGTGTTTATTATATAAATTGCCTACAAACCCGATTAAAAAAAATGTTGGGACACTGTACAAACTGTACTCAACCCTAATGAGTAAAAAAGGAATGGAATAATTTACAAATCTCATAAACTTACATTTTATTCACAATAAGCATATAGATAACATATCAAATGTTATAAGTGAGACATTTTGAAATGTCATGTCAAATACTGGCTCATTTTGGATTTCATGAGAGCTACACATTCCAAAAAAGTTGGGAAAGGTAGCAATAAGAGGCCGGAAAAGTTAAATGTACATATAAGGAACAGCTGGAGGACCAATTTGCAACTTATTATGTCTATTGGCAACATGATTGGGTATAAAAAGTCTGACAGAAGTCAAGATGGGCAGAGGATCACCAATTCTGCAGCTAAAAATAGTGGAGCAGTATCAGAAAGGAGTTTCTCAGAGAAAAACTGCAAAGAGTTTGAAGTTATCATCATCTACAGTGCATAATATTATCTAAAGATTCAGAGAATCTGGAACAATCTCTGTGCATGAGGGTCAAGGCCAGAAAACTATACTGGATGCCCATGATCTTCTGGTCCCTTAGACGGCACTGCATCACATACAGGAATGCTACTGTAATGGAAATCACAACATGGGCTCAGGAATACTTCCAGAAAACTTGGTCGGTGAACACAATCCATCTGCCATTTGCCGTTGCAGTATTTTGCCTTTGAATGCATTCATTTTTTTAGCATAGCTTTCATAATCTGATATGTGCCTTTCAGAATTTTAGAAACATGCATTCGAAGACAAAACTCCTAAAATTAAATACTGAAGTGCCAAACTCCTAGAATATAGGCTACTTATATATTTCTCTTTAAAAATTTGTTCACCCAAAAAATATTTTTTTCATAATTTACTCACCATTCCAAAACTATTTGACTTCATCTTTGAAACACAAATAGAGATATTTTTAGTGAAACCAGAGAGCTTTCTGTCCGTCATTGAAACTTAATTCCACCAAAACCTTGACATTTAAGGAAATTCATACAGACATGGTAAGAAATGCATAATTTAGTTTAATTCAAGTCTTCAGAAGAGACATGAACATATTTAATGAAGACTCTTTTTCACTTATAAACATTGATCAGTGCACATGTATCAAACTGTAAACAGAAGGTCAAGTGCTCAATCAGTATGGACTGCTTTTATGATGTTTTTATGAACATTTGGTAGAATTTCAGTATAGAGGACAAAAATATCTTCATTTGTGTTTCAAAGATGAACAATTCTTTTTTGTCTGAAACAACAGAATTTTTCCTTTTTATTTCTGTTGAAGTAACCTTTTAAGAACATTGGGTTTTGTATTAGGGTCTGACTGTAATGTTTCATACAGTATATTATCTTATTTGTTAACATATTGTACAAGACAAGGCTGTACAAGGTGTGGCTTACTCTGATCATTATTAACTTTATTTTGTGTTTAATGTAAAATTAAATTTCTGTTAATTAATTTTCTGAAAAAAGTAGATTCCTAGTAGT
This sequence comes from Carassius auratus, assembly GCF_003368295.1. Taxonomy (NCBI): domain Eukaryota; kingdom Metazoa; phylum Chordata; class Actinopteri; order Cypriniformes; family Cyprinidae; genus Carassius; species Carassius auratus. Next base: position 9,668,747 of record NC_039268.1, on the reverse strand, counting down.
TATTTTTTAGTTGAACCAGTAGCTTATGACTACTAATAACTTTTAGAGTGAAGTTAAACATATTCATATATTTATATACTCCTCTCCATCTTTAAGGCAAGACAAGGCAAGTTTACTTATAGCACATTTCGTACACAATGGTAATTCAAAGTGCTTAACATAAAAGTAAAATAATCATCAACAAAAATTAAAACAAGCCATTTTAAAACTCTGGAAATTATTTAAAAATGGACTTATTTGAAATTAATTTAAAACAGTTAAAAATAGAAAATGATTTTACATAAAATACAGTAAATACTTAAAATACAGTGCAATCGTTTCGGACATTGCACAGTGCTCATTCAATAAATGCACGGCTAAACAGATGGGTTTTGAGTCTAGATTTAAATGTGACTAGTGTTTTAGCACATCTGATCTCTTCTGGAAGCTGATTCCAACTGCGGGTGGCATAGTAACTAAAGGAGGACTCCCCTTGTTTTGTGTGAACCCTTGGTATTTCTAATTGACTCGATCCTAGTGATCTGAGTGGTCTGTTTTATATTCAGTGAGCATATCTGCAATATATTTCAGTCATAGGTCATTTAGTGACTTATATACGAGTAAAAGTACTTTAAAATCAATCCTAAATGTAACTGGAAGCCAGTGTAAGGACCTGAGGACTGGTGTGATATGCTCAGATTTTCTGGTTCTAGTCAGAATCCTGGCAGCAGTGTTCTGGATGAGCTGCAGCTGTCTAATGGTCTTTTTGGGAAGGCCAGTGAGGAGCCCATTACAATAGTCAACACTGCTGGTGATAAAAGCATGAACAAGTTTCTCCAAGTCTTGACTGGAAACAAAGCATCTAATTCTTGCAATGTTTTTTAGATGATAGTTGCTGATTTAGTTACTGCTTTGACATGACTACTGAAACTAAGATCTGTCTCCAGAATCACACCAAGATTCCTGACTTGATTTTTAGTCGTTTGACCAGAGTCAAGGTATGCATTCACCTTGAACAATTCATCTTTGTTTTCCAAATGCAATAACTTCAAAGAAGTCATAACATTAAATTCTAGACAGCATGAAAAAGCTCTATAATTAACCCTTGACACAAATGATTATTTTTAATCATTTAAGATATGTCTAATATGAATCAGTGCTAATTACTAGTTTATAATCATTGATCAAAGTACATTTTCATTTAAGCTTCTCGTTTTGCTTTAATGGTAATCAAACCCCCATATTCACAGACAAGGAGAGAGAGGAAAGGTTTACACCGAGGCTCCGTTTAACACCACTTAGTACCCTAATGTGTTTTATGAATACGTTTGCCTGTGGCCACTATCAAAGACTGCTGGAGACCTTGATCACTGAGCATGAAGGTAAAACGCTCTGAGTAACAGAATACAAGCAATCAGGGAGCTGATTCTGTGCTGATCAGTTGCTAGAAACGGCACATAGCAACCTGGTGTTCTTAAAGCAGAAAATTGAGGTTTCTGCATCCCTTATAGAATGAAAGACTTTGCTGTTATGCACCAAAGATGATTTCATGTCTGTTTTTATTTACACAAACTGTGAGTGAATGGCTAAAGCTGTAGGATATGTTGCTTTTTTAATTCATTCAGATACAATAAAAAGTATTAAAACTGCATTCTAAGATTGCTTTAAAACGTACTACGTATTTTAATAATTTGTGAAATAGCAAAGCACTACATATTTAGTCTAACTTTAATTATCTTTAGGAAATGAACATTGGTTTTTATTGTTTTTTTTTGCATTTTAATCCAATTTTGTTTAACAATTGTTAGTTTCTTCCAGTTTGTTTATCATTCTGGAAATGTGAAAGTGAAGTTGATCGCATTTCATTCCTGTTGCAGTTCATTCTGTTCTTTTATTTGATTGCAAATATAGTAGGGCATCTGGATATTATATTCAAAGAAATTGTGCATACTGAAAACAATACACTGTTCAACTGTTTGGTTTTCTAACAGTTTTGAAAGAAACCTCTCATGATTACCAAGGCTGGATTTATTTCGTTACTAATTTTAAAATATTGCTGACATTTCAGCAGCCATTACTCCAGTTTTCAGTCTCACGTGATCCTTTATATATGTGGATTCAGTGTCCAAGAAATATTTCTGATTATCAATTATTACTACTCTTTAATGCATATAAACTACAAAAGACCAACATTTACTTATATATTTTAAATGTCTTTACTTTTTGACCAAGTGAATGCATACTGAATGAATATACATCTAAATAATTGTAATAATAATCATATACCCAAACTGTACTTAGATTAGTAATATGCTATTCTGAACACAAGACCTTTCTGCGGCTAGAGCGAACCAGGAATTACAGACAGTCTCCAAGAAGCAGGACTTGAACAACCCTGGACTGAAGAGAGGATTAAATGATGATATTACATCTTTAAAAAGTGTTAAATGCAAAATAAAAACTACCTCAACACGTTTGATTATGAACAGCTGCCAAATATATAATTGTTGATGAAAGACTGCACCAGAATGCTTGTTTTTTAACTAATTTAGGTTACACATAAGCAACATATCTTAAAAATACAATACATAATCCAAAGAAATAAAATAAAAAAAAGCTTAAAAATAACATTTACATTGTAGTTATGTTATGGCAAAAGACCGAAGAGAATAACAATAGATTTTCATCACTGAAATGTGGAACAAAAGAAAGAAAGAAAAACAACTAACTTTTCCACTGATCAGAGATCAGTTTTGTATATCAAAATCTCCGCCCAAAATATAAGGGAATCAACACAATAAGTCTCTGATCAGTGTAGATGGCACCAAACTGACCTGTAAAGTCTGACATAGATGAAGAAATTCCAATATATTACAATAGAAGCACACTTAACAAGTTAAAAAGGATTTTCTGATGATGGGCTATCAAATGCTCACTGAAAATCACATAGTATATTTCATTGACTTTTTTTTACAACACTTTTTCAAACCCCATCATCCCATGTTTGAATGCATCCACCTATTTTTGTTAACAAATGTGACTTTTTTCTTATAGCAATTCATTTTTTAACAAAAGCAACATTGCTTAAGAAAAAGTAGACAATGGCGCATTCTATACCAATCCAAGTCATAACAGAGACATATTTTATATATATGTATATATATGCATGTGTCTTAAGAACAACAAAAAAAAAGGAGTATATGTATTAGTAACAAAAGCAGTAAAACAACAGGAGAGGGCACATCTGATTTAATCTCAATCATTAAAGACCCATGCTGCAAAAGTGAGAAACTCGATGGGTTCAATCATGCTGACAGGCAGCGGCGGCATCAACGACTGCTGCAGTGTGGGAAAGTCTTTCAAATGAGAACCTCAGAGTGACAGGAGCAGGTCTCAGAAGCAGCACCCCGGGCTGTTTCCGTCATAAACCAACACAAACATTCATTCCCGGTCACGGTTGCAGCTGAAAGGTGCGCTTTTATGGTTGGCGACGCTCCTCAAGTAGGGCAACGTGTTTGATAACGAAACTGTACCCTGCATTTCATTTTTTTTTCTTCTTCGTAAGAGAAAAAAGTAAATAAAAAAAGTTTACACTTACAAACTTACAATGTATTCCTGATAACTGGATTTTTTTTGTGTGTGTGTGTTTTTTTTTACAGAAGATAATATTTAAAAAAAGAAAAAGAAACCGAAATGAAAAGAGACAGAGATGCAGGTGCCTTTGTTACGTTCAGAGTCTCTGTCTCTTGAGGCACCAGAAGAGATCCGTCCAGGATGTTTGTGTGAGGACCATTATTCAGATTTGTGACAGTAAAGGTCCTTTAGAGCTTTGAGCTCCTCGATGAGCGTTTTGTTCTGATTCTCCAGCACAGCCACTCTGTTCTCCAGACACTTAACATACTCTTTCTTTTTCCTGCGGCACTCCCGTGCTGCCTCCCTGTGGTGGAAACATATTAGTACAATGGACACCATGAGTCACTCAAACATAAAATGCTATTTACTTCACATTTACTCCAAGGATTCTAGGTTAGGGTTTTAAGGGAGAACACAGAAAAGTGGTGCTATACACTCATAGCTGAATTAAAATGGCAAGAAAATATATCTTGTAATAACAAAAGGAATAAATATAAGCTAATAAATATAGGCATTTTAATCAGGCATGGGATCAGTTAAGAACAAAATAAAGAAGGAAAACTTGTTTTCCCCCTGCATTCATTATCATTATAGAATAATATTGCTAATAATAATAATTAGTAGTAATAATAATAATAATAATAATATTTTATTTAAATGACTAAATTAAATTAAACAAATAAATTCTTAATATACAATAATATTATTGTACTGAATAATGTTTTCAATAATAAGTAATACTTTTTTTATTATAAATAGGTTTTTCCTTTTTAAAGTTGAAAATTAAAAAAATTAATAAATAAGAAGACGTAAATATTACAATTGTATTTATTATTTTATTACGACATTTCATACACGTAGTTTATCATGCGTTGATATGAAATAATACAGGCTACAGCGCACAGTGGCAGAACTGAACAGCAGACGCTATGAGCACATCTGCACTCGTTTGACTCGCACCTGGAATGATGTGATCGTTATGATGTTCTGCAACTGAATAAATGCACTTCTTGTGAAATAGTAACAGAAATAGCAGTTGTGAGTGGATTGGCCAACACTAGCCCCGCCCCTGCATTAATTGTGTTAAATATGTTTGACGCGGTAAATTGAAAACATTAACTGCCTGTGTTAACGCGCAAATTTGGACAGCACTATATATATTTAAATATACCTGAATACAGAGCAATTGTTCTGGGGTCATACTTTACAGTCCAAAATAAGCATGCGCATTAATCGTGCAGATGTGTTTTTTTTTTTTATCGTACCTGTTCTTCATAAGCCGAACCTCCCGCTTGCGTGTGACCTCCTCAGTTCCTCCCTGGCCGGGCAGCGCAGGAGAGGAGGCCATGACCACCCCTGGAGCGATGGTGCTAGCAGCTGCGGTGCGGATCTGATACGCCTGAACATCTCCTGAGGCCGATGAAAAACAAAAGCAGCACAGATTTAGGTTTTGATAAGCAGACATTTAGATGCCTGCTGGATACAGATCAAGCCTAGCCGTATCTCTCTTTATCTTCTGTCGTTTTATTCAAGCTTTTATATACTCGTATAGAACTGAAATGGCGAAATCTCACCTTGTACAACCACTTGATTGCTGGGCACCAGTATCTGCTGGCCGTCGCTGGTCTGTGCATACTGCAGGATGGTGGTGCCGGGCTGAGCGCCTGCCGCGTTCGTCATGGTCAGGGTCTGTAGCCCTTGAACTCCATCTGTTCCATTATTGGCTAACTGGATCGCCCCACCCTGAGTGATAGCAACTAGGGGAAAACAAATGACATGAGCCTGACTGTATTTTGAGGGAATTCGAACAGTGTCAAGCTACTCTTTCTTATGTAGTAAAGTGGTAGTGCATTTGTAGTAGAAAACAAACAGCTTACTGTACTGGCCGCTACTTGTCTGGTAGATGGGCGTTGGCACGGTAACAGTTGTTATGGCTGGAGCGGAATCCTCCTCAGATTTCTCTTCTTCTATCCGCGGGACTGACTGAGCATCGAATGAAAGGTCGTTCAGGATCTTTCTGTGTTACAAAATGTCAAATCAAGCTTGTGAACAATGGATTGTGATTTTAGGATTTCAATAAGGCATGTTGATATCTGAACAGAGGGGTGGCCTTTGTCCACATAGGGGGATTTTGTACAATCATAAAATGGATCAATCTAGTGTGCTTACACAAAATTAAGGGTGCCAACCCCTTTTTCAGACACTAAACTGAAAAGAGTGAGAAGTCTTTGCATTTACATGGCACCTGCAGAGTTTTTAAAATCAAATGTAAGACTTTTTAAAGTCTTTTTCACCTGCACAAATAAAATTAATGCCATTTAAGCAACGTAAGGCAATGTGTATGATAACATATTAAAGTAAAACTGTTTAATGCACATGTAGTTCCAAATCAGCTTAATCACCATTCCATATTAACGCACTAATAATTATAATACTAATACTAATACTAATACTAATAATTAACGCAACATAATTGATACTTTTGAACAAATACTAATAAACAATTATAGTGACATATAGTAACCTTAGTATCTTAATTGTAGGCCTATCACAATAACACATTTTGCTGGATGATAAATTGTCCAGAAATTAACTTTTATTTTATTTTATTTTATGGCAGATTCCGAGCAAGAAATACCAATATGTTGACTTTGTGTGGCTTATAAGTAATACATTTTGTATGTTATATTATGTGTATATGGCAGTTAGGGATGTTCACATTGACCATTTAACCTTTAACCGAAAGTAAACATTTCGACCGATGAAGGGGCCGTTCACATATAAAACATCTCAGCTTTTCAGAATGATGCAAGCGCACCAGGTCATGTGAAAAGAACCAACTCATTCAGCTTCCTTCAGGGTGAAATTCCCCATTGTTTTTGAAAAATGGGGTGCACCCAAACACTGTGGAGTTTTTTACTTTTCTTCTTAAATAAATCTTGTAGCAGAGTTTCAGCAAGGGTTTTTCAGTGGTGGAAATCCATTACTGAAATTTCCTTGTTGTAACAGAGATCGCAGCTGATGGATGATGAGCAACGACAGACGCCTCAGGAGCGCAACTGCCCGAGCGCTTTGGAAAGGTATGGAGGAGATAGCAACCCCCAATGCAATATCACTTGCGACGCAAACATCCCCAAGCAAATGAAAGGTGCTTCCCAAAGCTCGTCACTCTAGTGAGACATTATCTCTTATGCGGGTTGTACACAGGCTGCGCTCCAGACTAACCCCACATCATGGCATGTTACATTTTTTTTTATTAAAATTGAAAAAAGAAATCATTGCAGCTGAAATTTTTTTCGCGGTTTACGAACGCATCTCATTACAAATCTGGTGAAATACTGTAATCATCTCTCCACAAAAATGTTGGAAAGTATGCAAATGTGAAAACTCACAGTGCATGTAACGATGAAGCCTTCTGCATTCAAGGCTGTAATATGATGTAAAAACCGTTTCGTGAGCTACTCTGATAAATATAGTGCCACTAGGGATGTAAATGATTAATCGATTATCGGTTAATTGTCAATAAGAGATGCAAACGATTATGGCTGTCGATGGTCGGTTTACCGATTAATGTTGTTAATCTGTGGCAACTGTCCATGTTTCATAAATTTTGTTACCTTAACGCATGATTTAACTGAAATAAGGGGACCAATTAATAAATAGAATGGATTCTTAATTCATGAAATCTTTCATTTCCCTTCCCATGTTTACCACACACAGTAAGAGATGCGATTAAAAGTTAAAGATGATCAAATAAACATGAATTACAGGGTTAGACTGTGAAGATTTAGGTAAAGAGACCGGCAAACCAGAACAAAGCCACATTAATGACGGCTATATCTCGAGCTGCATCCAGAGGAATGGTCACGATCTAACATTTTCCTAACCCTGCAAAAAAGTTTTTGTTTCTGTCTCAGCTGTTTCGAACGCGCCGGAGCCTGGAGCACACGTATATTCTAGCGATTCAAACTTACATCGCAGTCTGTACATTATCAAAATAAAATAGAGTCAACTAAACATTTAAAAGGTTACACTGGTCAGTTTAAATAGACCAGTATACCAGTCCTCTCTGCTGTTCCAAGGACGTTTTTGCTAATATGAAGAGGATCATCTTTTCTGTCTATTTACGAATGTTTAAGTAGTTTACATTATAAATAATAGTTTAACATTGAAATGCATTGCGAATATGGAAACATTTGGATTTGTGCCGAATGAGACATGGGCAATAACCTCCAAATAAATCTAGCCAAACACGCGCTCGCTTGTCCTCGTCTGCACGCACGCGCTATCATGATCTAATGCACTGTATGTCAGATTATTAAAAACAAATAGGCTAGTCTTACCGGAACGCCAAAATTCAAAATCTGACATTTTCTAGAACAGAATCCAGCAGGATCAGATTAATGTGAGCAACAGTGTTTTGCTGCAGCAGCACTGATGAAAGCAGTTCACTTACTGCGCAGAGCAGTCACACGCGCGCAACAGTTACATTTGAGATAATTTTATTATAAATGCCATGATGCCAGTTGAAAACATTGCAATTGTGTTTTAAAATACAACAACGAGCACCACAAAACCATTTAAAGAGGCTCGTTCAGCGGTCTCCGTGCCAGAAAACAGTCAACAAAGTAAATGACCTCAAATGTATGGCGCGCTCTCTTCATTTTAGCAAATGATCATAATCACATCTAAAATGCTACTAGCATTTTATTCAGACTAAAACCAGATTAATTCAAGTGAGAAAGCGTTTTGTGTGTGTGTGTGGCTTTTGCACATCCTGTCATGCCGGTGAATGCTGCCTGCAATAGATTATAGCATTATGGCTAACGATTAATCAATTAATTGATCATTAATTTATCGAAAATCGATTATGGAATTAATTGATATTTTACATCAAGTGCACAAGTGCAAAGGTTCTCTTTGAAACACAGCTCGCAGCCTTTTGTGATTTAGTAAGTGCACTTAAGACATTCTGCGATAATGAATTTAGATCAATTTAGCAATGATGCAAAAACAACACTCAACAAGATCTTTGAAGTTATAAAGTAAGATATTTTTGGTTCATTATGAAACTGTGGTTCCCTGCCAGAGTCTTCATTACTGATAACACTGCACCAAAACTACAAATCCATTCAGGTACCTGTATGAGGGCCTTCTAGACAGGATCTCTCTTCTTTTCTGGGAATCTGTCACACTGTCCACTGACTCCTGTGAATCATCACTCTCAGCAATGGTAGAAATCTAACGCAAAGACAACAAAAGAACATGAAAACCTCAGGTATTATTTCTAAACTATCAAGTCTTCTAGATTATCAAACAGAATAATATACACATTAAACTGAGGTTATTTAATCCTCTGAGCCTTCTGCATATAATTTTGTGTCTTTTTTTAAACACAGAATTATGTTTTTTGTGTGTGTGTGTGTGTGTGCAATTTTACAGTTTTCCTAGAAATTAACCATCAGGTCAGGCTTACTTGTACAGTTTGCACCTGTGGGGATTGTATGACGGAGGGCTGGGCTGCCTGGATGACCCCGTGAACTTGCACCGTTTGCCCATTGGGCAGCTGAACTAAGGTCACAGTGGGCCCCGTGGCTGATGCCTGTGCTGCAGCCATGGACACCTGCAAGACACAGAGACTGAACTAAACCTGGAGCTAGACCTGGACTGAATTAAAATATCAACCCACAACTCATGCATAAATACAATCAGGCTTGCAATGCTAGCAAATGTGCTGTGAAAACATACGATCCAAAAAAACAGACCTGCGCCAAGGTGGCAATCTGCTGAGTGTCTGTCTCTGAGACTGCAGTGTCGCCGCCCTGCTGGACATCTGCTCCTGCCTCCATGGTCATTTATATTGCCTGGAGATTTCATTTAATTAAATATCGTTTACTTTGGCAGTTGTAAAAGATAATATAAACAAACTATGAACATAAAGAGTAGGTCACCAATGTTTCTTGACAAGGGAAATGGTATCTAAAACAGTTGTAACCACAAAACACCCTGCCCACAAATTGGGTTTGGCATAGTTTCATTTTGAGTATTCAATCCTGCAGCCTGATGGCTTGTCCTATAAAGCATTTATGTATTTATAGGCATTAAATTTTAACTTTAAAAAAATGTTTAATTCAATCAAATATTAATTTCTATAATTATAATACAATGCAATATATGATATACATTTCTTTGACAATTACTAGAGTAGTGAAATATTTGCATTTATATAGTCTAAAATTATAGTCTAGTATTAAAACAAGAATGCATGTAAGAATGACAAGAAAAATACAGATTACATTACGAATAGCACAAAAGTAGCCACACGCGCTAACACATGCATGAGATATGCTTAACTTCTATAAACGAAATGTATTTTGATGGACCCATGTCTGTTTTGTAACGAGAAATAATGTTAGAACAGACATTTTAAGTAGATCGTGCTCAACAAACATGGGCTCTCCATTTGCCGCCTTTTTTAACTTCCGTATAACGTTACAGCTGTCAGTCAGATTTAAGCTTGTTTTTTTAAAGATTTATGGACGTAAATTAGTTAAAAATAAAACCACACACAAACAGGGTGCCATCAAAATTACTTATTTTTTATTTTGAAATGCCTATTTATAGATATTTTTAGGTGAAGCAAAATGAGAAATGCAATTGCTTGCATTTTCAGGCGTGTTTCGACTTGTAAAATAGCGTTCCTGTTTGAATGAGGCAAGTTATGCAACACAAAATCAGTTTTAGGGTGTAATTTGAAGAAAATAATACTCAAGAGCAATGCACTTCTCTCTGATTTTATTACAAATTAAACCCACAATGGATTACAGAGATTTAGTGGTACAGAAAACCTCTGTATGGGCGAGAATGCACTAGAGATCTTTAATGTAACGGAGAGCTTCGAGTGCTCCATAAAGCAATGCTGGAGCCAAGAAAAAAAAAAAGATGCCATGGACGGGCGATCGCATTCATAACACTACGGATCTTCTATCCTTTCCATAAACGCATGTAACGTTACTTTGCAAAGCCGTCGCGCTTTCCTCACTCGACTGCCTGACTGACTCATTGTCTGCAAGCAAGTCTGAGCTGTTGAGAAACAAGCCCACCGCCGCCATGATCTCTTTGTTACAGACGGATCGAGCATTGCGACATGTCCACTAAAACGGCAAGTGCATAATCTGTTTCCCCCACGAATGCCTCTCTTCTTACCCGACACAGACTCGCCTCGTCACTCCCAGGCCTCCGGAGCTCCACTTTTATTTAGTCCGACACGTAAGAGACCGCGTCAGGCTACACCTCCGTCGCGTCACCGAGGACAACAACACAGAGAACGAACGAGGGGACGAGATACAGCCCTAATTCACGTCACGATCGACAGGATCCGAGGCGTAGGCGGAACATTCCGAACTGCGCACGAAGATAAACGAAGAGCTGCCGAGCGGAGACGGATTCACACGCATGCGTCAAATCTCTGCGCTGTGATTGGCTGCATATCTGTTCAAACGTACTAGAGCTGAAGTAAACTTTAATTATTTTCCACATGATGTACATTATTGTGGCTCCTCTATGCTCCACCTTTCAGAAAGCGCGCAATTAAAAAAATAAAATAAATCATTCTGAAAAGCGAGGTGTAAGGTGATTCGCCAGCTATCAAGTGCGTTGTGATTGGACAAATACCTCAAACATGTGACAGAAATGTTAAACCATTAAAACCCATTACAAACGAGGTACTTGTTGCATTCAGTGGGGACATAATTTATGATTATAATGACTTATTATTATTTTTTGTATTAATTTTTAATATAACTAATTTATTATTTTTTATTATGTTATTTCCATATTTGTAATATATATATATATATATATATATATATATATATATATATATATATATATATATATATATATATATATATATATATATATATATATATATATATATATATATATATATATATATATGTTAATTTATTTTATCTTAGTTTTATTACTTAATTCTTACATTATATACTTTCTAGTTTTTATTATTATTATTATTATTATTGCCCTAAACATCTACACGGACCGTAACTACTTCATAGTGGCACTTGGGGATCAACGGGCCCCAATTTGAGAACCCCTGTACTGGAGGACTATGTTTTAAAGGCAAAGGGAAAATAAATCCAATCCGTATTTAGTTTGTGAGAACGACAGAGAGACCTCTGTTTTGCAGTAGCTCTGGGCGGTTCTTGTCAACATCAATGTTATGATTGGATAACTTGAGTGCCACGTCACTGCAATTTTCACCAATCAAAATTAAATAATCACTGCAGAAGGCCACAAGTTTAACGCCTACTTGCCAGAGAACCAGGAAATAGTCATGATATTTTGATAGGCGACTGGCACTTGATTTTAGTCATTGTGATATACTTACTTTCTATTACTTTCGAGGTCGACGGAGTTTGTTGCAGTTATGGCGTCGTTATTCAAGAAAAAGACCGTTGATGGTAAGTTTCTTGCTGTTGCTCTGAGGGCTTGTTTGTTTGGTCAAAGACGCCCAGCAGCACTCTCACGTCAATCACCGACTGGTTTCGTTACTAACACTGTTAATTTATTTAATACGTGGCATCTCTTTTTGAGATATTTGGGGCATTCGAGATATTTTTGGTCCACTATGCTGACTAACACAAGTGTCTTTTATTCTGGGATGTTTGTTTGGGCAACTGCAACCGAAAATATTTATCGTAAGAATCTGCTTGATCTTAACTTGAAACTAACAGCTAGTATCGGGTCAAAGATGGTCTATAAAACAAATGTAATCGTTTGTAAAATCACTGGGTCTTTCCTGTAACTTTAAATGGTCTAAAATGACTACTTATTTAAGTAGTTCCCATACATATTTTTTTTAAATCTCACTCAGACATTTCAGCATTGGTCATTTAAATGGTGATCGATAACAATGACTCCTCTCATAACACAGATGTCATTAAAGAACAGAACAAAGAGCTGCGGGGAACGCAGAGACAGATCGCCAGAGACCGGACAGCACTGGAAAGACAGGAAAAACAGCTGGTGAGAATCCCCACCCATCAATGTGACGTGAAAATGATGCCATATGTTCCTCTCTCTTAACACTGAGGTGTGTAAGATCACGAGGTTATGTCATTTATGTCACAGAGGGCCTCAGTGTGTCAAAAGATTATGACTAACAGCTCGTGATGCTGTTTCGGGTTTAGATAAGGCATGTTTGCGCCATTGTGATATGTTTCTTTCAGAAGTAGCCGGTGGAAACTTTTATACTTTTCTTATAACCTCCACCCTTCATACCATTCATACGCTCATACCAGTGTAAACATAACGATTGTACGCTGTTAAAATATCCTGGAAATTGTATGCTAAAAAAAGTGTCAGATGAGGTTGCCAGAAATTCAAGTTTGTAAAACACTGTGTCAGTGTTTTAGGAATTAAGGAATGACTTGATGGCGACCATATATTTCATTAAGTAGTATCATCTATTTGAACAACCAAAATCTGCTTTTTACCTTTAAATGTACTGATAAACATCGTAAAAATACAGGTTTTTATAAAAATAAATTAAAAAGCCATATGATAATAAGTGCCCATGTTATTAAAACATGGCCAATATTCATATATAGACAATAAAACAATGAAATAAACATGAACTAAATAACAGACAATTAAATAAAAATCACACCCTAATGTGCATTGCTGATAACAAAATATAAAGTTGTTCATATAAAATATTATGCAATCATATATGAATAAATGTGACAGTTTTTTTTAACAGTAAAATTAAATGTAATATGATGTTAAACCATTTGCTATTCACTACATTTGGCAAGGTAACTTACAGCTAACCAAACCATCTCACATACACTAGGCCATTTCACTTTAATATTTTCTTTCTATCTTCTTCTACTCTCACCATGAAGTCTCCTTCTGGATAACTGTGCGATTTAATTCTAATGTCAACAGGACCATCACTAACTGTTTTATACTGTTTGCCTTCTTCTTTATCACAGGAGATGGAAATCAAGAAAATGGCCAAGACCGGGAACAGAGATGCCTGTAAAGTTTTAGCCAAGCAGCTTGTTCAAGTGAGGAAACAGAAAACACGTTCATATGCCGTCAGCTCTAAGGTCACCTCCATGTCGACACAAACCAAGCTAATGAACTCCCAAATGAAGATGGCTGGAGCCATGGCTACAACCACCAAAGTAAGACCCTTTTGTCTTTTTAAACTCATGAGAACTTTTAGAAAAGTTCACCCCAAGCCCAATGAATTGTAGCTCAGTTCATTTCGGGCAATCCTGGCAGTGATAACTTAGATTGAATATTGTGTGAAAATGCTGTGATTTCACATTTAAGTAAATAGGGCCGTTCATTTTGTAGTCCTAAAAACCAAGGAGAATTGCCATTTTCAAGCCATGGTTTCCCTCTGGAATTTCTAATGGGCTTTTTTGAGTTATGGTTTTGGATTTATGAGTAAAACTGTGGTAAACATTAACGGAAGTCACTTTCCTATTTTGTTTGTGAAATTCTCTTTAATGTGAAAGGATCTTAAAGTAATTTTAACATTACTCCTAAATGGAAAACCACTTTACACAAAACCCATTATAAATTCCCAAAGGGAAGTCATAGCTCCAAAATGCTAGTTTGTATTCAGCTAGGCCTGCAAATTGACATTGTGCGCGACTTAACAGCTCTATTAATTATGTATGTCATGACCTGCGGTTTTGGCTTTATTAGAATTTGTACTAATTTGAGCGTATATGTTGATCTATAAATGGATATCTGGCACAGTATAGTGGCATGTCGATACATAGCCTTTATTCTTTGCATAAGTAGCCTAAAGTGCAAAAATCGAACAGTGACTAATTGGTTTGTGTCTCTGTCTTTCTCAAAACAACTTCCAGACAATGCAAGCTGTCAACAAAAAGATGGATCCGAAGAAGACAATGCAGACCCTGCAGGACTTCCAGAAAGAGACTGCAAAGATGGACATGACAGAAGAGATGAGTAAGTGGTTTTTATTTATTGTCGTTGTGGGTGATTTTGTTAGTAGGTTTAATAAAATAATGTCAAAAGAAGGAAGGAAGTGTTTTGGGCAACTTTTCTTTTTTTTGATCCAAAGTGCCTCCAGTGATGAATAGCTTGTGGTTTCCAAAATGAGTGCACACTTATATCAATGCTCCAAATTAATTTGTACATACTGCTACCATTCAAAAGATTAGTGTCATTATGATTTAAAATAAATGAATACTTTTCAGGAAGTATGTACAGTACTAAATTGATAAAACATGACAGTAAAGACTTCAAAAGATTTGAGATTGTTTAAAAAGATCAATACGTTTATTCTGCAAGAATGCACTAGGTTGGTCAAAATGTAAAGACATTTGTTACTAAAGATTTATGTTTCAAACAAATTAGGGATGCACGATATTGGATTTTGGCCGATATTCGATATGCCGATATTTTCAAAATAATTTTGGCCGATGCCGATACCGATATCGATATATATACAAATATATACTGATATATTTAAACTTTAATTTTACTGAAGAGAAATCCATGTATCTCTTCTGTACTGATTCTACCATAAATTTATTATTTTACAAATTTAGACAGACATTCACATCTGAAAAACAGGTCAATTATTTCACTTGGAGAATATCGGTTTGGCTCATCGGCAGAAATATTCATATCGGCCGATACCGATAATGGTCATTTTAAGCTTTTATCGGCCGATACCGATATTGTTCCGATATTATCGTGCATCCCTAAAACAAATCATGTTCTTTTTCTATTCATCGAAGAATTCTCAGTGATAATGTATCATGTTTCCAGAAAAATATTAAGCAGCAGAAATTGGTTTCAAAATTGGTAATAATTATAAATAGGGATGCACAGATACGACTTTTTACAGAACTAGGCAAGTACTGATCCTTTTATTTTTGGTACTTGCCGATACCAAGTGCTGATATGATTTTCTTTGCATTTCTAATTTTTACAAATATTGAGTACAGAAACCAAAAGAATTTGTATAATGTTTGTTGGGTTAGTTAATTAAGCTAATAGATATTTCTTTTAGTTATTTTCACGCTGATTATGCTTATTAAAATGTATATTTTTTTTAGTTTAGTTTTAGTTTAAATTTGTGTTACTTTCACTTTTATTTTTTTTTACTCTTTTTTTACTGTAGTGTGGTACTACATCTTTCATTTAATAGAACATTAGAGCTGCTCCATTGCGGTATTAGTACTGTAATCACAAGATGTTTTGCTGTAATAATGCAGGGAAATACTCCTTATATATAAATCTTGTAACTGTGATGAACATATTTTCAGAAATATAAAAGTTGCAGGGGTTTTTTTCATCTGAAACGTGCAGCGACTCATAATGCAGAACTCTCATGAAGCAAGCAAAACATGCGCAACGTCTGCACACATTTGATCACGCAACAGAAGTGTGCTGTCTTTCTCTCTCCTTTCTGTTAATTAACTTGTTCATTGGTCAAGTCACACGTTTTTGACCCATCTGACCGAACAAACGAACTAACACTCTGTGTGCTTTGCTTATCAGCTCGAGATCATCAAAAATACAGGCATGAATATTGACCATTTAACATTATTTTAATAGCATACATATACTTCCTAGACATCCTTAATATTTAAAGGGATACTCCACCCCAAAATGAAATTTTTTTCATTAATCACTTAGCCCCATGTTGTTCTGAACCCGTAAAAGCTTTGTGTCCTCGGAACACCATTTAAGATATTTTAGATGAAAACTGGGGCCCTTCTGACTGCCCCATTGACTGCCAAGTAAATAAGTGTCAAGGTCCATAAAATCGTCATCAGAATACTCCATCTGCCATCAGACGTGCAGTCTGGGTTATATGAAGCGACACGGAGACGGTTGACAAAGGAAAAGTTGAATAAAGTCGTTTTTTTTTTTTTTTTTTTGCGTACAGAAACTTTTCTCGTTGCTTCATAATGTTATGGTTGAACCACTAATGGTAGATGGACTATTCTGACCATAAGTTACTTGGCAGTCTATGGGACAGTCTCAAGCCTCCCGGTTTTCATCCAAAATATCTTAAATTGTGTTCTGAAGATGAACGAAGCTTTTACGGGTTTGGAACAATATGGGGTTAAGTGATTAATGACAACATTTTCATTTTGGGGTGGAGTATCCCTTTAATAACTCCATTCTTTTCTCTGTTGTCAGTGTTTCTTAGTCTGGATACGTCACTGTTCACATGCTGTGTGCTATT